>NC_058082.1:4942065-5242065 GCF_014858855.1 Bufo gargarizans
ATTTGCTAATGAGCCTAGCTCATTGAGGTGCTACATTTGTTGCTGGGGGAGGAGCTTGTGAAGGAGTGTGTGTATATATAGAGACACACTCATTAGCTGGCCTAATTCATTAGCTGCAAGTTCTACCTTCAAGTACTACATTAAGTACAGTGAAGAGATATTGCAGGAGACTGAAGATACTGCAAGAGATTGGCTTGGAGTTTGCAACTGCTCATCTGTGTGTTCTTTTGCTAACCATTGCTTGAGAAGAGGTAAGGAATTTGTTCAGGTGTTTGCTATTGTGCATTTGCTAATGAGCCTAGCTCATTGAGGTGTTACATTTGTTGCTGGGGGAGGAGCTTGTGAAGGAGTGTGTGTATATATAGAGACACACTCATTAGCTGGCCTAATTCATTAGCTGCAAGTTCTACCTTCAAGTACTACATTAAGTACAGTGAAGAGATATTGCAGGAGACTGAAGATACTGCAAGAGATTGGCTTGGAGTTTGCAACTGCTCATCTGTGTGTTCTTTTGCTAACCATTGCTTGAGAAGAGGTAAGGAATTTGTTCAGGTGTTTGCTATTGTGCATTTGCTAATGAGCCTAGCTCATTGAGGTGTTACATTTGTTGCTGGGGGAGGAGCTTGTGAAGGAGTGTGTGTATATATAGAGACACACTCATTAGCTGGCCTAATTCATTAGCTGCAAGTTCTACCTTCAAGTACTACATTAAGTACAGTGAAGAGATATTGCAGGAGACTGAAGATACTGCAAGAGATTGGCTTGGAGTTTGCAACTGCTCATCTGTGTGTTCTTTTGCTAACCATTGCTTGAGAAGAGGTAAGGAATTTGTTCAGGTGTTTGCTATTGTGCATTTGCTAATGAGCCTAGCTCATTGAGGTGTTACATTTGTTGCTGGGGGAGGAGCTTGTGAAGGAGTGTGTGTATATATAGAGACACACTCATTAGCTGGCCTAATTCATTAGCTGCAAGTTCTACCTTCAAGTACTACATTAAGTACAGTGAAGAGATATTGCAGGAGACTGAAGATACTGCAAGAGATTGGCTTGGAGTTTGCAACTGCTCATCTGTGTGTTCTTTTGCTAACCATTGCTTGAGAAGAGGTAAGGAATTTGTTCAGGTGTTTGCTATTGTGCATTTGCTAATGAGCCTAGCTCATTGAGGTGCTACATTTGTTGCTGGGGGAGGAGCTTGTGAAGGAGTGTGTGTATATATAGAGACACACTCATTAGCTGGCCTAATTCATTAGCTGCAAGTTCTACCTTCAAGTACTACATTAAGTACAGTGAAGAGATATTGCAGGAGACTGAAGATACTGCAAGAGATTGGCTTGGAGTTTGCAACTGCTCATCTGTGTGTTCTTTTGCTAACCATTGCTTGAGAAGAGGTAAGGAATTTGTTCAGGTGTTTGCTATTGTGCATTTGCTAATGAGCCTAGCTCATTGAGGTGCTACATTTGTTGCTGGGGGAGGAGCTTGTGAAGGAGTGTGTGTATATATAGAGACACACTCATTAGCTGGCCTAATTCATTAGCTGCAAGTTCTACCTTCAAGTACTACATTAAGTACAGTGAAGAGATATTGCAGGAGATAGTCAGGAGGTAGGCTGGAAGGTGGAAACAATACAAAAAAAGGTAAGATTTGTTTGATTTAAATTGACAAATTTTTATTCTTTTTTTCATTTTTTTTCTCCTCTTTAAAATGGCAGACTTGGTTCAGTGCAGGAATTGTTGTGCATTTATTTCATGTTCCACTCTTTGGAGATTCGGATGCTGTCAGATCTGTAGACAGTTCTCCTTACTGCAGCAGGAAATTGCATTTTTAAAATCTGAGATATTTAAATTATCTGTTAAACAAACTCCAGCTAGGACTGCTGCAATGCCACTGCCACAGAGGACCCCCAGAAATGGCAGATGGGTTACTGTAGGTTCTGGAAGACTTAGAGTGGTGGATAGAAGACATGTCCCACAGTCGGTGATTCTCCAAAATTCATTTGCAGCACTCTCAGAATGTAAGGACAACATGGTTATGGACTCAAGCGTAGAGGGTGAGAAACCATCGACTCCTATGACTAATGTAGGCAAGACTGCAGCCAAGGACAAAAAAGATAAAGTGAAGTCTCAAAGGAAGCAGCTGTTGCTGGGTGATTCAATCATAAGAAGTGTGGAGCTTAAAGAAAATGGTTTTGTGAGATGTCTCCCTGGGGCTACTGCTAGAAGAGATAGAAGACGTATTATTAATATTGTTAAGCAAGCAAAGCAGGAAGGGGACGTGGATGTTCTTGTCCATCTAGGGACAAATGACCTGGCTTGCAATGAAGTGTCAGAGGTGAAAAAATCTTTTATCACACTTGGTAATGACGTACAGGATTTTGCATCCACCATTTCATTTTCTGAAGTTCTGCCTGTACATAATGTTCAGAATGATAGGCAGAGGCGCATAAAGGAGTTTAACATATGGCTTGGTAAATGGTGTCAAGAGCAAGGATTTGGCTTTGTTTCTCATGATAGCTCTACTTGGAATAGAAAGGAACTGTACAAAAAAGATGGTTTGCATCTTTCTCTCAAAGGAACAAATGTACTTAGTGAACAACTCCAAGAATTTGCGAAAGAGTATTTAAACTAGGAAGGGGGGGCAAAAGAGTGAAAATAAAAGAGTCCAATTGCCCCCCGAAACAATGCCAGAACAGGTCAGATGCACAGAGGTTAAGAAATGATAAGCTCAGAGTCCTCTCTACAAATGCTCGCAGTTTAGGTAAAAAAAATCAATGAACTTGGGTCAATAATGGCATCTGAGAATGTAGATTTAGTGGCTGTTACGGAGACATGGTTTAATGAAAGAAATGACTGGGACATAACCATACCAGGGTACTCTTTATACAGAAGAGACAGAGAAGGCAAGAAAGGAGGAGGAGTGGCCCTGTATGTGAAAGATAGCATTAAATCTAACCTAATACAAGTTGGTGAGGCCAACATAGAGTCAGTTTGGGTTACGTTGCAGTTTGCTAATCATGCAGTAACTCGTGTAGGTGTGATATATAGACCACCTGATCAAGTTAAAGAACTAGATGATCTACTAGTTGAAGAAATAGCTAAAATGACAATGAAAGGAGAAGTTATCATTATGGGAGATTTCAATCTTCCAGATATAAACTGGAAAACCAAAATAGCAAGTTCTACCAGGAGTACAGATATTCTAAATTCCCTACTGGGGTTATCCCTACAACAAATGGTTGAGGAGCCAACCCGGAGGGAGGCCATTTTGGATTTGATATTCACAAATGGGGATTCGGTATATGATGTCATTGTAGGCGAAACCTTGGGATCTAGTGATCACCAGTCAGTGTGGTTTAATATAAGAACTGTGAAAGAGTCCCACCACACAAAAACAAAAGTTTTAGATTTTAGAAAAACAGACTTTTCAAAAATGAAATTAGTCATAAATGAGTCCTTATCAGACTGGAACGGATTACATGGAGTCCAGGAGAAATGGGACTACTTAAAAGGTGCATTATTGAAGGCAACAGAAAATTGCAATTAGACTTGTCAGTAAAAGCAAAAAAAGGAAGAGACCACTGTGGTACTCGGCAGAAGTGGCCCAAATCATTAAAAATAAAAAGCTAGCATTTTGTAATTATAAAAAAACCCAGAGCAATGAAGATAAGGAAATCTACAAGATTAGGCAGAAAGAGGCCAAGCAAGTTATAAGAACTTCTAAAGCGCAGGCAGAAGAAAAACTAGCTCAGTCTATGAAAAAAGGGGATAAGACATTCTTCAGATATATAAATGAAAAAAGGAAATTAAAACAAGGAATAACTAAATTAAAAACAAAGGACGGAAGGTATGTAGAAGAGAATAAAGGGCTAGCCGACTGCCTTAATGAATACTTCTGTTCAGTTTTTACAAAAGAAAAAGAAGGAGAAGGACCTCCACTAGAAAGGATGACTAATAAATCGTTTGATGCATGTGTCTTTACAGAGGAAGATGTTCTAAGTTTGCTGTCTAAAGTGAAGACAAATAAGTCACAGGGGCCTGATGAGATACACCCAAAATTATTAAAAGAGCTTAGTGGTGAGCTGGCAAAACCGTTAACAGATTTATTTAACCAATCATTAGTAACAGGAGTCGTCCCGGAAGATTGGAAATTGGCAAATGTCGTGCCCATTCACAAGAAAGGTAGTAGGGAGGAATCGAGCAACTATAGACCAGTGAGTCTGACATCAATAGTAGGCAAATTAATGGAAACCCTATTAAAGGATAGGATTGTGGAACATCTAAAATCCCATGGATTGCAAGATGAAAAACAGCATGGGTTTACTTCAGGGAGATCATGTCAAACAAATCTTATAGATTTTTTTGACTGGGTGACTAAAATAATAGACGGTGGAGGTGCAGTAGACATTGCATATCTGGATTTTAGTAAGGCTTTTGACACTGTCCCACATAGAAGACTTATCAATAAACTGCAGTCATTGAGCATGGACTCCCATATTGTTGAGTGGATTAGGCAGTGGCTGAGGGACAGACAACAGAGGGTTGTAGTCAATGGAGAACATTCAAAACAAGGTCATGTTACCAGTGGGATTCCACAGGGATCTGTACTGGGACCAATTTTGTTTAATATCTTCATAAGTGGTAAGGTTTGTCTTTTTGCTGATGACACAAAGATATGTAACAGGGTTGATGTTCCTGGAGGGAAACGCCAAATGGAAAAGGACTTAGGAAAACTAGAAGAATGGTCAGAACTCTGGCAACTGAAATTTAATGTGGATAAGTGCAAGATAATGCACCTGGGGCGTAAAAACCCAAGGGCAGAATATAGAATATTTGACACAGTCCTGACCTCAGTATCTGAGGAAAGGGATTTAGGAGTAATTATTTCAGAAGACTTAAAGGTGGGAAGACAATGTAATAGAGCAGCACGAAATGCCAGCAGAATGCTTGGATGTATAGGGAGAGGTATAAGCAGTAGAAAGAGTGAAGTGCTTATGCCGCTGTACAGAACACTGGTGAGACCTCACTTGGAGTATTGTGCGCAGTACTGGAGGCCATATCTCCAGAAGGATATAGATACTCTAGAGAGAGTTCAGAGAAGAGCTACTAAACTGGTCCATGGATTGCAGGATAAAACTTACCAGGAAAGGTTAAAGGACCTTAACTATGTATAGCTTGGAAGAAAGACGAGACAGAGGGGAGATGAGAGAGACTGCTAAATACATAAAGGGAATCAACAAGGTAAAGGAGGAGAGAATATTTAAAAGAAGAAAAACTACCACAAGAGGACACAGTTTTAAATTAGAGGGGCAAAGGTTTAAAAGTAATATAAGGAAGTATTACTTTACTGAGAGGGTAGTGGATGCATGGAATAGCCTTCCTGCAGAAGTGGTAGCTGCAAATACAGTGAAGGAGTTTAAGCATGCATGGGATAGGCATAAGGCCATCCTTCATATAAGATAGGGCCGGGGCTATTCATAGGATTCAAATATATTGGGCAGACTAGATGGGCCAAATGGTTCTTATCTGCCGACACATTCTATGTTTCTATGTTTCTATGACCAGGGGACGTCCGCCAGTCCATTTAAGAGACTTTGACTATGTTGGTGGTGTCTCCTCCCGAACAGTTACTATCGGAAATAGCCTGCTTGATGTTTGTGCGCAAGAATGGACTCCTCCACGTGAGCCCTTGCCTGTTCTACACCCACGGGGAAACCCTGTGTAGTTCCTTATTATACCTCAGTCAAGAAAAATAGACTAACCTGGTTCACCTTAAGTCCGCTGTGCCAGGTCAGCGGCCGCGCCCAAGAAGAAAGAAGACGCCCCTTTTCCTTGCGTCATTTATTGCAAATGTTATATTTTTATGTGAAATAGTTGTTTATTATATTTATAATGTAATGTTTAAATTATGCATCCGCTTATGTTGGTTCAGGCGTGTGTGTGAGTACGAGGCCTTACTCACGTTAAAGTCTGGGGGTGTGCAGCATACGGGTAGGCTACCCGACACTGCTAGATTTGAGTGTGTAGTTCCCTTTAAGCCAGTCAGGCCGGTTACCGGCAATCCTTATCACAGCCAGCAGAGGGAGCCCCCAGTTCAGTATAAATAGGCTAGGGCCTAGCTCAGGAAGTTTAGAAGTTTCCAGACTCAGTGCAGAGAGGATTTACTCCTGAGTCCATGCATAGAAGTCAGAAGGGCATAGCGAATCAGCCTGAAGACACAGAATACCACAGAGGCCGATCAGAGAAAGCAAGAGGTACTCAAGATAACAGAGGAGGTACTAGATAAGGACAGCTTCAAGGGTACGCCAGATAAAGGGCATTAGACCTTGGAGAGAAAGTCACATATGAGTCAGGACCCAGTCAGGAATAGTGAGCAAGCCGCCTGTACTGCATCTCCTGTAATCAACACTCTGTATAATGCCTTGCTAAGACCGGCCATTCTGTAACTCCCAAGAACCACCTGTATTGCTATAAGAAACCAACCGTCTTTTATGGAACTGTGCTCTTCCTGTGTCCATGTATTATCCTGACTGATATTCAGTAAAAGTTCCAGTTTTTGTTGGTTATCCTGTGCTTGCTTCATTCGTCCACCATACTTTACACGGCGTGTCACCGTTTAATTGACACTGGCGTCACGAACTTTTAATCATCTGCCTGTTCCAGCATTTGCCCCAATTGAAGACGACAGTGGATCCCAGGTTAGTGGTCGATCTGCACTACAAAGCCCAGCACACACTACTGACCCCCTGGGACACTGCATACTGACAGGAGAGCGGAGAGCTCAGCGATGTCACTGCTCTCTCTCAAATCTGCACTGACTGTCTGTATATATAACTAACTGTCTAATGTACTGACAGGAGAGCGGAGAGCTCAGCGATGTCACTGCTCTCTCAGATCTGCACTGACTGTCTGTATTATATATAACTGTCTAATGTACTGACAGGAGAGCGGAGAGCTCAGCGATGTCACTGCTCTCTCTCAGATCTGCACTGACTGTCTGTATATATATATAACTGTCTAATGTACTGACAGGAGAGCGGAGAGCTCAGCGATGTCACTGCTCTCTCTCAGATCTGCACTGACTGTCTGTGTATATATATAACTGTCTAATGTACTGACAGGAGAGCGGAGAGCTCAGCGATGTCACTGCTCTCTCTCAGATCTGCACTGACTGTCTGTATATATATATAACTGTCTAATGTACTGACAGGAGAGCAGAGAGCTCAGCGATGTCACTGCTCTCTCTCAGATCTGCACTGACTGTCTGTATATATATATAACTGTCTAATGTACTGACAGGAGAGCGGAGAGCTCAGCGATGTCACTGCTCTCTCTCAGATCTGCACTGACTGTCTGTATATATATATAACTGTCTAATGTAGTGACAGGAGAGCGGAGAGCTCAGCGATGTCACTGCTCTCTCTCAGATCTGCACTGACTGTCTGTATATATATATAACTGTCTAATGTACTGACAGGAGAGCGGAGAGCTCAGCGATGTCACTGCTCTCTCAGACTGCTGCTGGGGAGCGTCTTATATATAAGGGGCAGGCAGCTTTCCTATTGGTTGCTAGGGATGTTGCTAAGCTCAGACAGAGACATTGCAGCCTTGTCATTGGCCACAAGCAAGAAGGGAGGGATCATGGGTTCAGATGAAAAATATCTAGAATATTTGTGAATACGAATATATAGCGCCGATATTCTACATCTTCGTGAATTTTTTTGAAGTGCCGGTATTCACGATAAAAATTTGCGATTAGAATATTCGCGCTCAACACTAGGCGATATATATAGTGTATAAGTATATATATATTTAAAATCATTCAATGTGATTTTCTGGATGTTGTGTAGATTCTGTCTCTCACAGATGAACTGCACGTACAATAAACATTACAGACTCTCCATTCATTGTAGGCGGGAAAACGTGCGAAATCGCCGCTGTATCTAATGCGTATTTTCCCCACTGTATGTGAAACAGACCTAAGGCCTCATTCACACGAGCGATACGGATTGTGGCCGGTTTCACACAGTCAGGATTTGGTCAGGATTTGGTCAGGATTTGGTCAGGATTTGGTCAGGATTTGTAAGCCAAAACCAGAGGTGGAGCCTACAGAGAAAAGGTAGAATAGAAGGATTTGCGCCTCTTCTGTGTTTCGGACCGGCTTCTGGCTTTGGCTTACAAATACTGACCGAATACTGACCGTGTGAGAGAGGCCGGCGTCAGGATCTGTTCAGGGAAAACTGATGATTTTGCACACAAGTTTAATTAATTATTTTCCTGCGATTGCGTTCAGTGCGTGCGTTTTTTCTCTGTCCGGATTGTGCAGGATGTGTTTTTCCTGTGTGTAAAGAAAACAATCGACATCTCCAAGCAACACTGTATCCGGATGTCGTCCGTTTTTCACACGAGCCCCATTCACTTCTATAGAGCCGGACCTGGTGAGAAACGCACAATATGGAAGATGCTGCGATTCTTCCGGACACAGAGATGGCGAGTGAGAAGTGATGTGCACAGACCTGGCGCGATGAATGGTCAGGACGCTACGTGTTCACAGCGCGCATCACGTCCGGACAGAAAACTCACTTATGTGACAGAGGCCGAAATGTCCACATCACTAAACGCTGCCATTAGAAAGTACAACTTGTCCGCCAATAAGAACGAGCCCTCATCCGGCTGTGAGGCGAAAAATAAAAACGTTACGGCAAATACAATAGAAATATAGAGTAAAAGAGTCAGAACAGCGAGAAGAAGAAAGGTGAAGAGGAAGCAGAGCCTGAGCTGTGTCCTCATGTGTCACATAGTGGAGGGTGAGGAGGCCGGACAGGAGCAGAACTCCGGCTGTGCCCCCTCCCCCGCCTCTACTGGGGGCTGCTAGATTGTCAGCTCACATAGGAATCCACTGGGGACCTAATTCTAACTCTTCCGTGTCCTTCACATGATCTGGAAGATCCGATCTGTTCCCCAGTGTCCATATCACTGGTCTTAGAAGACAAGTCACGATGTCACATGGTGGACTCTACTGGAAACCTAATGAGATGCCACATGTCCTCGTCCCATAGTCATCAGACCTGTGAAGAACCACGTGTCGGACAGCTGCGACCACAGCCTAACTCTGCGGCACATTCACTAAAGTGTTTGCACCCGTTTTTTGTCTAAAAATGCTGTTTTAGTCCATCTTTACCTTCAGTGTTCGGTCAGTGATTTCCATCAGTGATTTTGAGCCAAAGACAGACTGATCGGGACCTTAGATTGTAAGCTCCTGGGGACAGTTGGAGGCTAATGTCTGTAAAGCGCTGCGGAATATAGTAGCGCTATAGAAGTACAAAAATAAATAAAAACCAGGTGCGGCTCTAACCACAGAACAGGAGCCGATCTCTCCTTACACCCGATGTCTGTGGAGGCTCCAATCCTGGTTCTGGCTCACAATCACTGATGGAAATCACTGACCAAACACTGAAGTGTGAACGAGGCCTTAGATAGTCTTATTTTTTTTTTAGTCGCATTTACTACTGAAATTGCACCGGTTTTAGAGGCTTTTGCAATTTTGATTTTTTTAGACTATATTAGAAGTTTTCTAGCTTGTGACTTTTTTCCGACCTATTTATGTAGATGCACCTTTTTTTGCGCTTGAATTTGTGACAAAAACAGTCACACGAGCGAGTTTTCCGTGCGGGTGCAATGCGTGAAGTGAACACCTCGCACCCGCACTGAATCCTGACCCGGTCAGTTCTATGGGTCTGTGCACATGAGCGACGTTTATTATGTATCATTTCTGCGTTCAGGAAACATGGCGGCACGTTCTATGTTCTAGGTTTTCCACGCAGCCTCGGCCCCACAGAAGTGAAAGGGGCTTCAATGAAAAACACATTACATACATTATCACCTCATATTCAACAATTACACAGAAAAAACAGACAAAAAGTAAGTAAAGTAAAGACGGAACAGAACAGAACAGCGCTCGCCAACTCTGACTGTGACATATACAATACAGAATGTACGGTAATAACTAATATCACATTTGATAAGATAGAAAATATAACAACCAAACCCATTACATAAATACAGCACCAGAACCAGGCTCAGTACATATATACAGCACCAGAACCAAGCTCAGTACATATATACAGCACCAGAACCAAGCTCAGTACATAAATACAGCACCAGAACCAAGCTCAGTACATATATACAGCACCAGAACCAAGCTCAGCACATATATACAGCACCAGAACCAAGCTCAGCACATATGTACAGCACCAGAACCAAGCTCAGTACATATATACAGCACCAGAACCAAGCTCAGTACATATATACAGCACCAGAACCAAGCTCAGTACATATATACAGCACCAGAACCAAGCTCAGTACATATATACAGCACCAGAACCAAGCTCAGTACATAAATACAGCACCAGAACCAAGCTCAGTACATAAATACAGCACCAGAACCAAGCTCAGCACATATATACAGCACCAGAACCAAGCTCAGCACATATATACAGCACCAGAACCAAGCTCAGCACATAAATACAGCACCAGAACCAAGCTCAGTACATAAATACAGCACCAGAACCAAGCTCAGTACATAAATACAGCACCAGAACCAGGCTCAGTACATAAATACAGCACCAGAACCAGGCTCAGTACATAAATACAGCACCAGAACCAGGCTCAGTACATAAATACAGCACCAGAACCAGGCTCAGTACATGTATACAGCACCAGAACCAGGCTCAGTACATATATACAGCACCAGAACCAGGCTCAGTACATATATACAGCACCAGAACCAGGCTCAGTACATATATACAGCACCAGAACCAAGCTCAGTACATGTATACAGCACCAGAACCAAGCTCAGTACATAAATACAGCACCAGAACCAAGCTCAGTACATAAATACAGCACCAGAACCAAACTCAGTACATATATACAGCACCAGAACCAGGCTCAGTACATATATAGAGCGCCGTACCACAGTCCTTCTGTTTGTCACCTGCTGGTGAAGGTGGATCTTGGTGCTCGTGACGTTTCTGTTTCATCCAATCAGAAAAAGGAAAAATTGATCTATAATATACAATGTTGGTCGGGCACTCCCATCATCCGTGCACCAGAGAGCGAAAGAGCAATGGTAGATGGTATAAGGTGGAAAATCAGATACTTTAATGAGTCTATAATAAATTACACTCAACTAAAATACATGCAAAAAGTAATAAATGACCATTAAAATGAATGTCTAGGTTAAAAATGTAAGATTATAACAGGTATTGCACAGTCTCTGACCACTAGGGGGCAGTTTTCACCTAATATTCTCTATGTGTCAGATGTTTGTCACATCTATCCCCAGATGGTCTTGTCCTTCGGTTTGCACGCACTGCAGGTAAGTGTCCATTCATTGTCACACAAGGACGGGGCGGTAAGTTTATCTGCTCCGCAGCCTTTGCGGTTACATATATAGTAGTTAGTATCAGTCAGAGTATTATTCCCTCATTTGTGGGGAGATGAGTGCAGTGAGATTCAGCGGCTCAATCCAATATATATAAATACTGTGCATCAGTCTAGTCTTTGATCAGTCGGCTGGCGCGGCGTCCCACGTGCCTAACAGCGGTTACTTAGAAGGTGCTTAGTTTGCCCATAGTTGTTAGGTCCCGATGCCGGCTTTTCTTCCGTCTCGTTCACCGCTTCCCCCTGTAGTAGCGTTGTACAGCGCGTCACAAGGTCACTAAATGGTAGGACCCTTCGTGAGTAGCTGGTTTCTTCACGCCTCTATATAGGGCTGATGCAGGGGAGAGTGCGGAGGCTCCTGGATATGTCCAGCTGGTGGCAAGGGTTAATCTGGGGCAGATATTTAGACTGGTGAGCAGGTCTTCTCCCCAGACGCGTCTCCAAGTGACACACGTCTTCCTCAGTGGCTGCCTGCATTCGTTTCCTCTCACCTTTTTATATCCGGTCGTGAGCCTATCGTTTGATTAAAAAAGTGCGGTGGATCTAAAATCCATTCCAGGTTTTCCCACCGGGTTAGCGAGGATTTAACGCCATCGGTTGTTTCTTCTTATTTATAAATAGTTTCAGATTTGTCTTATCCATTAGAGGATCAAACATTTTATCTTTTCAACTAAGTAATGACATAAAAAGTAAACAATAGCTCCAAAAACGCACATGCGATTTATTCACAAAAACAGTGCGTTTTTTATGTGTTTTTGGTTATGCTGTCAGTAGTGAGGTCTGCGAATCGTCTTTCGGAGATAACAAACTCTCTCAGAATATAGTTTTCTTTTCTAGGATTAATTTTTCTAGAGATCTTGCTATATCAACATGGAATTTTACCGCTATGGTCCGTATATTTCGTAATAAAGGGGATCCTATTGTGGGGACCCTTCTTCTCCCTTCTCAATAGTGTGTCATTTCTATCCAAATGTTGGACCTGATCCACTTGGGATTGTAATAGCTCAGGGGGTAACCTCTGTGTTAAATTTTTTTAACCATGGTCTCCAGTGATTTATCCAATGCCCCAGGGTCAGAAACAATCCTCTTGGCCCTGAGGAATTGGGAAAAAGGAAGGATCCCCTTTATTACGATAAATTTTACCGCTATGGTCCGTATATTTCGTATTATTAACAAACATTGGGGTATTCTAGGAGGTTGCCTTAGTCAAGTGCCTGAATTTAGATCCCCTCCTCTGTTCTCCTACAAGAGATCTAGAAATCTACGAGACCAATTAGTGCGTGCGGATATTGGTTCTGGACCTGGTTTGACACAGCGGAGCACTGGATGCTTTCCGTGTCTCAGCTGTGTCAATTGCAAACACATTTGCAGGGGCAAAACTTTCATACATCCGATGACCAATGTGAGATATTCTATTTCCTTTTATCTCACTTGCAATTCGAATTTTGTAATCTATGTTTTAAGTTGCCCCTGCAAACTATTATATGTAGGTGAGACGGCCACGGGTCTAAAAACTCGATTAAACAATCACTGCTCCACCATTAGAAAAAACGTCGGGATCTACCTATCCCTAAACATATGGTGGAGATGAACCACACAGACCTAAAATGCTGGATCATTGATCACATTCCTCTGCCCAGGCGCGGAGGTAATAGAAACCTATTATTAAAAAGGAAAGAGCTTTTTTGGATACATACGCTCAATACTTTGAGACCTAATGGTCTCAATGTGGACTTTAATTTAGGGGTCTGTACATAAGAGGTGGCTTGCCCTTTATTGCCATGTATCATCCGTTTATCGGCTTATCTTGTTGTAGGTACTAATCAAACACAAATGTTTATATAAGATCTAACCTACATTTTCAATTCTTTCTCAAATTTTTTTTTTCATCTTGTATTATAGATGATTGGTCAATATAAGAAGAGGAGCAATATGATGATGATGCTGTCCTGCCATATCAGGAAACACCGTGTCCCACGTCTGTCTCTCCCCATTTTATAGTTGTATTTAGATTAGACTGCGCTTTGGCTCAGGTTGCGTGTCGACAGATCCTGTATGCATTGACATAATACGAATATATACCTATTAGGAGAACCCTATTTGTGGCATTATCAGGAGACGTAATTGGGGCGGCACTTGCATGCACGATTGGCACGGGGGTGCCGGTCTGGCTCATATTGCACGCCCAATGTATGGACACCATGCTCCCTTGACAGGGATGTATGGTTTCCTCGTGTTTCCTCCTGTAAGCCATATATTATAGTCATAAAGCAACTATGGGCAACTTTTCCAGTATTGAACATGGCTTTGCCTGTACTCCTGGTGTTGTGAGCATGCACACTGGAGAGTGATGGACAGGATCGATTTCGCTGTGTGAGTTGTTTAGACATAGCATGACGTGATTTTGCCGGGACGCATCCTGACGCCTGCGCACTCCATCGAGTTAGACGCCAACTGTGGCCATTGCCGGGATGTGGGAACACGCTGACTCTGTGTGGTATGTCACCATCTTTATCTTTAGCTCCTCCTGTTTTTAATGAATGTCATTAAATATATATAAAGCAGCTGATTCATATTGGTGCCACTTATATTTATATTTGGATTATGTTACATTATATTACATCTTTGTAAATTATATACACAATTGTGTATCACAATACTTTTTTCTATGTGTTGTCTTTTTTGTAATCACTGTATATTGATTCATATATTGACTTTTTTTATTGATTGTAATTATTGATTATTGTCACCTCTTAATTATGTACACCTATTTATAGTATGCATTCTCACTTGTGTTTTGATGCTTGTGAAAGGCTCTGTATTTTGAACCGAAACGTCGCCTCACTGAGCCACTGTGGCCCAATAAATATATTTTTCGGACTACTGGATGTGCTGTCCTTTTCCGCCTTTATCTGAGGGTAAGCAGTGAATTCCCTGGACATAGCACCCGTTGTTGATTTTGTGAATTGGTGCTGCCATACGTTTCTTTCGGCTCAAAACACAGAGCCTTTCTCAAGCATCAAACATAAGTGTGAACATAGCATATAAATAGATATACATGATTAGGGGGTGGATCAATCAATGAATACAGTCATTGTGTAAACATGATTACAGATAGATACAATAAAAGTGTACACAATGTGAATAGTGCTATAACACTGAATATAGAATATACTCACAAGATCCATACAGTAATGCAGCATAGATGACATATGAATATTGATAACGCTAATTGCCATCAACTGTTATGTATCATTATAATTACATCAATTAAAAACAGGAGGAGCAAGCAATGGGAACACATGACATACCACACGTGGACAGCGTATCACCCTATGTCCGCCATAGCCAACATTGGCGTCTATCTTTGGACAGTGCGCAGGCGTCGGGATGCGTCTCAGCAGAATGACCTCACACTGTGTGTAAGACGGGCGGACCGCCCAAGTCAGACGCAGCGCGACCATACGTCATCAATGCTCAAATGCGCATGCCCACATAAAAATGAGGGCTAAAGCGCCATATTGGAAGCTAGTAAAATGACCCAAAGATGTAAACTGTATATCGTACATGGCTAGTGTGAGGCAAATAGCGGGGAATTGTACACCTCTGTCAAGGGGGCACAATCTCCTCATATGGGCGTGCAAAATGTGTGTGATATCGGCATTGCCATGTCGATCACCTATACAAATGCCGCCTAAAATACACCTCTGCCATCTCAGGGATTCTCCTAACCATCATGGGGTCAACAACTATATTTTGATTATCATATTTAAATTAATGCACTATTATATCTGGTGAGACACAGCCTGATCCAAATCACTGTGTACATAAAGCAATAATCGGCTGTAATAAAGCGGGCATTGGGGTACAAAGTCTTCCAGTGCGGCAAATCAGTGTCACATCCACTTTATACCTCTTCTTTTATATTGTCAAATCATCTGCAATAGATGAAAAAAGAGACAAGGTCAAGATTATGAGTTGGAAGTTATACAAACACTTATGTCTAACACCTAATCCAAGATCGAGAGCAGAACAAACAATAGAGCAAAACAAAAAGGGGGCAAACCACCTCTTATGAATATATCCCTAAATTATAGTCTACATTGAGACCATTGGGTCTCAAAGTATTAAATGTGTGGATCCAAAAAGTTCCTTCTTTTTCAATAACAAATTTCTATTGCCTCCACGCCGAGGCTGTGGAATATGATCAATGATCCAACACTGTAATTGGTTATCAGAATGGTTATTCTCCACAAAATGCTTTGGAATTGGTAGATCTTTTACGTTTTTTCTTTATTGTAGATCGATGATTATTTAAACAAGTTTTTAAGTCGGTAGATGTCTCGCCTACATATAGTAGTTGACAAGGACAACTCAGAACATAAATAACGAAATTGGAATTGCAAGTGAGATAAAACGAGATTGGATATTCTACATTAGTGATTGGATGTGTAAAGATCCTGCCCTTACAGATATATCTACAATAGACGCAGTTGAGACATGGGAAACAACCCTTGCTCCGCTGTGTCAATGTACTTTGTCTACACCCAGGGCCCGGACCGACATCTGCTCGTACCAATTGATCCCTTAAATTCCTAGATCTCCGATAAGAAAATAGGGGAGGAGACTTGAATTCAGGAATATGATTCAGACAGCCCCCTAGGATGCCCCAATGCTTACTGATAACCTGATTGATAACCCGGCTATGTTCAATGTATTTAGTGATAAATGGAATCCTATTTTGAGGGCCCTTCCTCACTTTCCTTGCCAATAGATCACATCTATCAGTATCATTCACTTTATTAATTTGAGATTGAAGCAACTTGGAGGGATACCCTCTTTGTTTGGATTTATTAACCATAATCTCTAATGAATTTTCCAAGTCCCCAGGGTCAGACGTAATTCTCTTGGCTCTAAGGAATTGAGAAAAAGGGACATGTTGAACCATATTTTGTGGGTGACTGGTCTCAAAATGTAAAAGGGTATTTTTATCAGTTGGCTTGGTGAACAAAGAGGTGGTCACCCGCCCTTCCTGAAATTTGACAGTTGTATCCAAGAATTGTAGCTCTGTATCTGAATACACAAGGGTGAACTGTAGATCTTTGTTAATGCTGTTAAGATAACACAAAGTCCAACAGTTCAGAACAGTCACCAGTCCAGATGAGGAAGATGTCGTCGATGTATCTCCACCACCTCAGAATCTTACTGCGGTGGTGGGACACATGGACGACATCTTCCTCAAAACACTGCATAAAAATGTTGGCGTAAGTGGGGGCCACGTGGGACCCCATCACCACGCCCCTAATTTGTTTATAAAATGTATCCTGAAACAGGAAGTAATTCTGTCTCAAAATGATATTTAAGAGATCCAATACAAATTCACAGTAGTGTGGTAAGAGAGGACAGCTCCAGCATACGTCTCACCGAACTGACCCCAAGGTCGTGATCGATAGACGTATACAGGGATGTCACATCAAAAGACGCCAAAATAATTGATTGTGTATCACCAAAGTCTACCTCTCCTAACTTGCATAAAAACTCAGTGGTGTCCTGAATATATGAATCCGCCCCACATGCATAGGTTTGTAACAATTTATCGAGAAAAATTGAAATATTACTAAAAATTGATTCAGACCCCGATACTATTGGGCGACCTGGAGGGTCAGCATACAAAACCGGTGTGACCGGATGGCTAATGGTACAAAATTCCAATAATGCATTATTAATAATACCAGCTGAAACCGCATTGGTTAAACATCTATCGATCATTTAAGCAATTTCGGATCCGTCTGCAATGCCAGATAGACATCAGTCACTGAGTTGTCGTCTAATCTCCCCCATATATTTGGAAGTGTCTAAAACCACTATCCCACCACCCTTATCTGCGGGTTTCACAGTAAGGAGGGGGTCATTTCTTAGTTGTTCAATCACCTCAATCTCCAGACGTGTAAGATTGGGGTTCTTGAGTATGTTCCCATCACAAGATAATTTATAACAGATCTCACTGCGGTTATACATGCATCAATTGCAGATTCACTGATTGCAGGGGAAAAATTACTTTTTACACGCAGATCAAGACCACCCAATGTAAGTTCACTCAATTGAGTGGTGTTGGTCCGCGCCCTATTATGAAACCAAGTTTTTAATTTAATTCTGCGAAAGAAAGCAGGTAATTTCCCTTGTCTGGGTGGCTGCAACTGTGGAAACATGCTGAAAGGGAACACCTTTGTTCATCCATACAGTGGCAAGAAATTTAACATCAGAGAGTACTACACACAGTGGCGTACAGCCAATAGAGGCAGGGTACGCCACTGCTATGGGGCCTGCGGCACCGGGGGGCCCGGAGCGCTCGGAAGGCCCCGCCCCCTGCAACTGCGCTCACTGCAGGGTCGGCTCAGAGGCGGTTTGCACACTTATAATTGTCTCCCAGCGCCGCCGATAATACACGCCCCCCCCCCCCTGCTGCTGATTGGCCCAGCCAGGGCAGGCAGCAGGCGCGCACCCAGCATGGAAGAACTTTAGAGTGAGTTGTGCTGCCCGGCCGCGACAGATGCCAGTGCCACCCAAAACCATCATCTCACAGCCAGTCCGGACCTGTGCCACTGCCAGCCGTCGTCCACACAGTAGGACTATCTTTACAACCGGGATCATTAATGAAAAAAATGTCTGTAGTGTACTAATAACAGTCTGTACTAATAACAGTCTCCTAGCACTGGCGTAACTAGAAATGACTGGGCAGTGGGCCCCACAGTAAACTTTTGAACGGGCCCCCCCCAGCTGTTTGGCACCTCTGACCGGCAGAGACACTTGACTTCTTCCCTAATACAGTCCAAATTCTAATTATCGTCCAAAAGACAAGTCATGGAAATATATGTATACTGTGTAGTATGATATTTTGACAGTAAAGGTAAGAATAAAGGTCTTCTGGTTAGTACAGTATACTTTCTATATTTCCATGACTTGTCTATTGGACGATAATTGGACTGTATTAGGGAAGTCAAGTGTCTCTGCTGGTCAGAGGTGCCGGACAGCTGGGAGGGGGGCAATTCAAAAATTTCCTGTGGGGCCCAGTCATTTCTAATTACGCTAGTGCTAATAGAGACTGTGTATAAAACGTTCCAGTTCCAGAACTTCATGTATAGGACTTTCTGAGGGCAGCAGCAAGCAGAGTTCCTGTGGGGGTGGGCGGTACTGTAGGCTCATAGAGGACTCAGAAATGTGCCCCCCCTCGCCCCACCATGAACTCTGCTTGCTGTTAAAGGGAACCGGTCACCTCAAAAACACAAATAAAACCGCCAGCATTAGTCGTCCCCAGTCTGTTCATAATTAGAGATGAGCAAATTTCATATTTTAAAATTCGTTCACGCTTCGTTTGGTGGTAAATAGTGAATTGCATTATGGATTCCGTTACCATGGACCATAATGCAATTCCATGACGGAATGCATAACTGAATGCCTTTATAGGCAGCTTTATAGGCATTCCATTATTCATTCTGTCATAATAGAAGTCTAGGGCCTGCATAACGGATCCGTCCGGTTTGCGTTATGCTGGAGTCCTCAGTAGGTCATGTATACATTTCTTTATTGGCAAATGGGGGTGTGGCAGGGGAGGAGCCAGGGCAGGAGGTGGGATGGGCCAAGGTAGTGGGCGGGGTTAAGGGGCCCAATTCAGATTCTTGCTATGGGGCCCAATGATTTCTATGTACGTCCCTGACTACACATGCCGATCCAAGTGTGTCATCTACATGATCGTCTGTCCCTGTAGTTTAATCTATGTGGGGGAGACGACCATGGAGGTGGGGGAGCGTATCAACAAACACAAAAGTACCATAAGGAATAAAATGCTGGACAAGCCAGCGGCCAAACATTTCGCTGTGGACACTCTGTCAGCCAACTGAGATTCCGGGTCATCGACTCGGCGCAGATTCCAAGAGAGGAGGAGACGGGGAACGTGTGCTAAAGAAAAAGGAGCTAAAATGGATCTTTACCTTACAAGCTCTACAACCCCAGGGACTGAATATAGAGGTGAATGCAAACAATGCAGACAGACAGAGCATTTCTTTATATGTTGATGCCCAATTCAGCCCATTATGTTTTTACTGGGTATTTTAAGGTCTACATATACATATTTGTTATACACCCCTCTATTCACATAAAAGTTTTCTTATTACATCACTTGTGTGACCATCTGCTCCCTGATGTACATGGTCACTCATTGTTTCATATATACTTTTTCTGGCATCCGAATTATGGTGACACTTGTGGATAATGGTAGCGCTATGTTTTCCATATAGGATTGAGTGGCCGATTATATCGACACTTTGCTTAATAATCTACTTTATGTACAAACCATACAGACACATATGGGATATGTGATTGCGCTTTTTTGTGCATTAAATATATAATTGTGGTTTGTATAGTAGATCTATCATTATCTTTTTACGGCGCTCCAGGTCCTTTTATGGGTCAGGTGATGGTCACGTGACTGATGACGCGCCTGACATGTGACCGATAATGGCGGTGTCTATTGGTTCACATGCGGTGCTTGTGTGTAGATGGGTGCGGCTTTCTTGCCGGTAGTGGTGACGGCGCCCCGCCCATGCATCGACGCGATGACATCACGGACATGCGCAATGGGCCCATGGAGACGCCGACATGTATGGCCAATATGAAGATGCAGTTGGTGAGTTCACTGAAAGAGTTCAGGAGGGGCCTGGATGTATTTCTGGAGCGTAATAATATTACAGGCTATAACTACTAGAGAGGGGTCGGTGATCCAGGGAGTTATTCTGATGCCTGATTGGAGTCGGGAAGGAATTTTTTTCCTCTAAAGTGAGGAAAATTGGCTTCTACCTCAAAGTTTTAGTTTTTTTTTTGCCTTCCTCTGGATCAACTTGCAGGATAAGAGGCCGAACCGGATGGACAGAGGGATTTTTTCAGCCTTATATGCTACTATGTCTGACCCTAGAAAGGTCAGCCATTCACCAACACCGTGCTGTAAATGTCCAGGTACATGAGGTTACTAAACCTGGCTTCTGCAAAGCCGTGCCCAAGAATTCATGAAAGGTTTTTCCTGATCAACACTGACCAGGGCCACATGTACATGGCGGTCTTTGATGTAAAATATGATGTAAAAATAATAAACAAAATGGATCCGATTCCTGAGCGTCAGTTATGCACATTTGAGCCATTTCTGTCAGAGATCTGTTATTTTAGACTGAAAAAAGTTTATTTTCTACAAGCTTCCAGTCATGTGGCAAAATTCATCCGTGACACTCAAAGAAACGCAAGTCAAGACTTGATTGTCAACCTTCTACTAAATAAGGCCTCATGCACACGACCGTTGTGTGCATCTGTGGCCGTTGTGACGTTTTCCGTTTTTTTTCGCTGACCCATTGACTTTCAATGGGTCCGTGGAAAAATCGGAAAATGCACCGTTTTGCAGCCGAGACCGTGATCCGTGTATCCTGTCCGTCAAAAAAATATGACCTGTCCTATTTTTTTGACGGACAACGGTTCACGGACCCATTCAAGTCAATAGGTCCGTGAAAGAACACTGATGCACACAAGATTGGCATCCGTGGCCGTAGGTTACTTTCATACAGACGGATCCAAAGATCCGTCTGCATAAAAGCTTTTTCAGATCTAAGTTTTCACTTCGTGAAAACTCAGATCCGACAGTATATTCTAACACAGAGGCGTTCCCATGGTGATGGGGACGCTTCTAGTTAGAATACACTACAAACTGTGTACATGACTGCCCCCTGCTGCCTGGCAGCACCCGATCTCTTACAGGGGGCCGTGATCCTACAATTAACCCCTTCAGGTGCGGCACCTGAAGGGGTTAATTGTACTATCATATCCCCCTGTAAGAGATCAGGGCTGCCAGGCAGCAGGGGGCAGACCCCCCCCTCCCCAGTTTGAATATCATTGGTGGCCAGTGCGGCCCCCCCCTCCCTCCCTCTGATGTAATAATAGGTTGGTGGCCAGTGTGCGGCCCCCCCTTCCTCCCTCTATTGTAATAAATCGTTGGTGGCACAGTGTGTGCCCCCCATCGGCCCCCCTCCCTCTATAGCATTAACAACATTGGTGGCCAGTGTGCGGCCTCCAATCTCCCCCCCCCCCCCCCGATCATTGGTGGCAGCGGAGTTCCGATCGGAGTCCCAGTTTAATCGCTGGGGCTCCGATCGGTAACCATGGCAACCAGGACGCTACTGCAGCCCTGGTTGCCATGGTTACTTAGCAATAGTACAATAGTAGAAGATTCATAGTTACCTGCTGGCTGCTGCAATGTTCGTGTCCGGCCGGGAGCTCCACCTACTGGTAAGTGACAGGTCTGTGCGGCGCATTGCTAAAGAACTGTCACTTACCAGTAGGAGGAGCTTCCGGCCGGACACAGACATCGCAGCTCCCAGGTAAGTATGAATCTTTTACTATTGTACTATTGCTAAGTAACCATGGCAACCAGGGCTGCAGTAGCTTCCTGGTTGCCATGGTTACCGATCGGAGCCCTAGCGATTAAACTGGGACTCTGATCGGAACTCCGCTGCCACCAATGATCGGGGGGGGGGGGGAGATGGGAGGCCGCACACTGGCCACCAATGTTGTTAATGCTATAGAGGAAGGGGGGGCCGATGGGGGGCGCACACTGTGCCACCAACGATTTATTACAATAGAGGGAGGAAGGGGGGGGCGATGGGGGGGCGCACACTGTGCCACCAACGATTTATTACAATAGAGGGAGGGAGGGGGGGGGGCCGCACTGGCCACCAATGATATTCAAACTGGGGAGGGGGGGGGGGGTCTGCTGCCTGGCAGCCCTGATCTTTTACAGGGGGATATGATAGTACAATTAACCCCTTCAGGTGCGGCACCTGAGGGGTTAATTGTGCTGATCATGGCCCCCTGTAAGAGATCGGGTTCTGCCAGGCAGCAGGGGGCAGTCATGTACACAGTTTGTAGTATATTCTAACTAGAAGCGTCCCCATCACCATGGGAACGCCTCTGTGTTAGAATATACTGTCGGAAATGAGTTTTCACGCTCTAACTCATATCCGACAGTATATTCTAACATAGAGGCGTTCCCATGGTGATGGGGACGCTTCAAGTTAAAATATACCATCGGATTGGAGAAAACTCCGATCCGATGGTATAAAAGGGACTCCAGACTTTACATTGAAAGTCAATAGGGACGGATCCGTTTGAAATGGCACCATATTGTGTCAACGTCAAACGGATCCGTCCCCATTAACTTGCATTGTAATTCAGGACGGATCCGTTTGGCTCTGCACGGCCAGGCGGACACCAAAATGACTTTTTTTTCATGTCCGTGGATCCTCCAAAAATCAAGGAAGACCCACGGACGAAAAAACGGTCACGGATCACAGACCTACGGACCCCGTTTTTGCAGACCGTGAAAAAATACTGTCGTGTGCATGTGGCCTTAGAAACATGGGCACGGTAACAGGCTCATCACATCACAATACTCTCACATCAGCCACGCAGCTGCTCCATCATTTACTGCATGTATGTAATGTGTATGATGGAGCTGTATGTTCTGTGACTGGATATAATGTAAGTGTAGAGGATAGTTATAGTATACATTTCATCCTTCCTCCTGAGGCTAGTCACCATGGCCCTCACATCAGCCACGGAGCTGCTCCATCATATACTACATGTATGTAATGTGTATGATGGAGCTGTATGTTCTGTGACTGGTGTGAGGTAGGGACATGCCTCATGGTTGTTAGGGGAGATATATGGCAGGATTTGCTGTGTCTTCCCTCAGAATCGCCAGGTCTGAAGAAAGACCAGGTGCAGTAATAACCTGGGGATAAAGGAATCCTCAGAGTGAGAGGGGGGGGGGGGGGCTTGCACACAGAAGGCTGGAGTGGCTCTGTGTGGTCTGAGCCGAGAGGGCTGAGAGACCTCTATCCCCAAGGAGACATTGTTGTGGGAGCAGCCTGGAGGCTGTGGGACATTGGCTGAGAAAGCTGCATGGGTCCACAGGGTGTGGACTGTGACTTAGGTGAGTCAGGAACTTCATGTTTAGTTAGAGCCCAGCCGGGCAGGTGTGTATTTTGTATTTATGTTTGGTTTGCTGAGGCGCAATAAATGCACTGTTTGGACCTGAAACCTGGTGTCCTGAAGCCGTATCTGTGAGAATGACCCCGAAGAAGAGCTGAACCCCCACAATTGGTGTCGGATGCGGGCAGGTGTCCCTGCTGATAAGTAAAAGTGCTGGAAGCCTGCTAGTTTGCAGAGTAGAGACTGCTGGGGTTAAACTGGACGTTTTTTTTTCTGTGGTGCAAACAGTGCAGGATTTAAAGGGCCAGTAGTTGAGTAAAAGAGACTGATCAGTGGAAATGGCTGAAAAATGGTATAGCCCGTGGGAGAAATCCTGCGAGTTAGTGATCGGCGGAATCCCGCTCGGGGTCATACTAGACTCCCGCCAGCAAGTGTCTTGGGTCCTGCCTGAAATTCTGGACTTTGTAACAAGGGGGCCAGAGACAAAAACGACGGTGTCACTGACCTTTGTGACTGACTATGGCTCTGTGCAATGGGAGCTGTTAAAATGTGAGACCCTGGAAGTGGAGTTTGTACTGGGCAAGGACTTTCCATTGTTTGGGCAGTTGTGGAGCGGAGTTCCTGATAAAAGGCAAGGATATGCCGTTGCCAAGGGCAACCGTCGGGAAGACAAAGAGCTGAAGAGCGGTGCGGTTCTCAGGAGTGCATATCTTCTCTGCAACTGTGTCCGGAGTCCTAGAGAGGAAGTGCGGAGGTGCGGTAAAGCTGTTGCTAGGAGCAACCACAACCTTGATGAGTCCGCGGGAGAGAATGTCACTGCTTTACCAGAATGGTTGATTACAAAGGGTAAGACTGTTCCTGTTATTAACCATGTGGCAGTGAGCCGGCGGCAGGGGATACCTGCTGGGCCGGTAGGTGATAAGTCACACAGAGAGACAACTGTGTCTGGACAGGCGGATAAGCCGGCTGTGATTGCTCCCTCGCAGAAACCCGCAGGGGAGAAGGTTTCTGTGTTTCCTCAGTTGCCCATGATCAAAGCTAGACATGGGATGACAAGGATCCGGGATCCCAGGCTAGCCCGGGTAAGAGGTAGCACAATATTGAAACCAGAGACTGATAAAATAATAAAGGTGCTGGACAGTCGTGCGGAGAAGGACTATCCGCTGATTTTCGCTGAGCGTGAGACTCCAATGAGAACAGAGACTGATGAACTTGATGTTACAGATAAGCTCATGCATGAGGGAGTGTTGGGGTGTACTTTTCCCTTATGCTGGGAGTTGTGGAGTAATGGAGACACTTCTGCAGAGAGTGCAAAAACTCCTGCAGAACCTGTACCTGTCCCTTTAAGTGAGGATCTAAGGGAGCTGCACTTTGACCTGCATGGGGAAAGAATATTGACCATTGGAAACAATGGTGCTGGTCAAATACAAAGTGATGGTGACAAAAGTGCGGAAATGCATAAGGAAAATGTGATGTCAACATGTGTCTGATATAAAAGTGTTGATAAATGTTGAAGAAACACCGCTAGGAGACCCCATTGTAGACAACGTGGCGGGGCTAGAGGGTGTACCACACGGACCAGAGGGGGATGTGCAGTCTCCACAGGTTTCTATGATTAATAAAATATCCCAGGTGGGGATTGACTCAGGGGTGCCCCTAGAGGCCAGGGTTAATAATGGCACGAGCAGTATAAGTGGCCTATGTGCCGTGACAGTTAGCAATTCCGAGAGTGAGGCTACCATGTCAAGACCCAGCAAAACTAAAGTGGTTACTAGTAGCAACCAGGTGACAGTTATATCTGACGAGACGAGAGTTCAGTCGGGTGACAGCCTAGTGTCTGAAGCTCATATCCTGACAGTTGCAGATGACCTGACAGGACAGTACAGCTACAAACTTGATGTGTTTTCGCTCGCTCTGCACAGTCCCTAGATACACTAGAGATGGGGCTAGCGGTTCTCGCAGAGCAACTGCAGGAATCTCCAGAGGAGTCACAGAAAGAGATGAATGAGCTGAAGGAACTAGAGTCACTAATAGAAGCGGAAATTCTCCAACTTCAAGAGGAACTTGCAGCTTCTGAGCGATCCAGACTTCATGCAGAGCAGGAAAGAGATGAGCTGGCTGATGAGGTTCTAAACAGCGCCTCAGGAAAATCTGCTCTCTTGGTGGAGAAAAGACATTTGGAAGCCAGGATGGCTCAACTTGATCAAGAGTTATGTGATCGCATGGTGGACCTGGACCACCAGAAACAAACTGTGTCTAGATTGGAGAAGAAACAAAAGAAGTTTGACCAGCTCTTGGTTGAAGAGAAATACATATCGGCTCGATATGCCGAAGAACGCGACCGAGCGGAGGCTGATGCTTGGGAGAAAGAGTCCAAGACCCTCTCCTTGGCTAGAGCCCTTGAAGAAGTGCTTGAGGAGCGAAATGAATTAGAGAGGCTGAACAAGCAACTCAGAGCAGAGATGGAAGCTCTCATGAGCTCAAAAGATGCCATCTATGAGGTGGAGAAGCCGAAGTGTGCTCCTGCACAGCAGGTGGAAGAAAGTGAGAAACCGGAAGAGGAAGATCCTCTGGAAGGTGCCAAGAAGTCAGAGCCTGGTAAGAGGGGGTCTGGAGATAGTGGTGCCAGGGTACTGGCCAAGGCAGAGAAGGTGGAAAAGGTATCAGCTGAACCAGTTGATGGGGCTGATGTCGATGCAGAGGCCAAGAGTCTCATGACAGTGTGTAACCAGGACCAGGTCGCAAAAGACGTCCCTTCCGCCTACAAGGCCTTCCAAGTAGCCAGCTGCCTGCTGGGGAAGAAATATGAGGAGACGGATGACCAGTATGCAGATCCGGGCTATTGCGATGAGCTGTCTCTGCTGACTCCTCCCCAAAAGGGAAAACGCCAGAAGACAAGAAGTATGCTGAAGACCCCAGTGCCTCCAACCTTGATGCGAAAGGGAAGGAGGAATTAAGAAACCAAGGATATGATGCCATGTCCCTGAATGGGGAGAAGGCTAATAAAGTAAAGGCCAAAGAGACAGAGGCCAAGGAAGCTAAGGCCGAGCTCTTGAAATGGGAGAAAACTTTGGATTTCCCAGAGACCAAGGTTAGGGCGTAAAGAGCGACTGCTGAAGTGGGAAAAGCCACTGAAGACGCAGAGGACTCTGAAGCTGGCTCCAAAACACCTGCTGAGAATAATAGTAAAGGGGTCCAGAGGCGTGGAAAAGGAGCGAGACGTAAGAAACCTGCTCTGCTGAAGGAGCCCTGCAAGGCAAACGTGAAAGGGTTGGGACACGACCCTGACTGGGACCAGTTCAGTCAAGAGTTGCCGCAGTCCAAGAAGGGACGTGAGGGGCCTGTGCAAAAGCCAGGAAATATAAAAAGACAGTACCTGCTCATGAGATGGACAAGAAATACCCAGAGGCCTTGTCAGCTCTGTAATAAACTCATGAGGGTGACAAACCAAGCGCTGTTGTCCTGGGTCTGGCAGAATAAGGGGAAGACTGTAGGCCAGGTTAATGCCCGTTCACGAGCATCTGGATTTGATGCAGGTGTTCACCCCTACAGGCTTGAACAAAGGGGGGAGGTATGTGAGGCAGGGACATGCCTCATGGTTGTTAGGGGAGATATATGGCAGGATTTGCTGTGTCTTCACTCAGAATCACCAGGTCTGAAGAAAGACCAGGTGCAGTAATCACCTGGGGATAAAGGAATCCTCAGAGTGAGAGGGGGGGACTTGCACACAGAAGGCTGGAGTGGCTCTGTGTGGTCTGAGCCAGAAGGGCTGAGAGACCACGATCCCCAAGGAGACATTGTTGTGGGAGCAGCCAGGAGGCTGTGGGACATTGGCTGAGAAAGCCGCATGGGTCCACAGGGTGTGGACTGTGACTTAGGTGAGTCAGGAACTTCATGTTTAGTTAGAGCCCAGCGGGGCAGGTGTTTATTTTGTATTTATGTTTGGTTTGCTGAGGCGCAATAAATGCACTGTTTGGACCTGAAACCTGGTGTCCTGAAGCCGTATCTGTGAGAATGACCCCGAAGAAGAGCTAAACCCCCACACTGGATATAATGTAAGTGTAGAGGATAGTTATAGTATACATTTCATCCTTCCTCCTGAGGCTAGTCACCACGGCCCTCACATCAGCCACGGAGCTGCTCCATCATTTACTACATGTATATAATGTGTATGATGGAGCTGTATGTTCTGTGACTGGATAGAATGTAAGTGTAGAGGATAGTTATAGTATACATTTCATCCCTCCTCCTGAGGCTAGTCACCATGGCCCTCACATCAGCCACGGAGCTGCTCCATCATTTACTACATGTATGTAATGTGTATTGCAGTGTCCCAGGGGGTCAGTAGTGTGTGCTGGGCTTTGTAGTGCAGATTGACCACTAACCTGGGATCCACTGTCGTCTTCAATTGGGGCAAATACTGGAACAGGCAGGTATTTAACAATTCGTGACGCCAGTGTCAATTAAACGGTGACACGCCGTGTAAAGTATGGTGGACAAATGAAGCAAGCACAAGATAGCCAACAAAAACTGGAACTTTTACTGAATATCAGTCAGGATAATACACGGACACTGGTAGTGCACAGTTCCATAAAAGACGGTTGGTTTTAATAAAAATACAGGTGGTTCTTGAGAATACAGAAAGGCCGGTCTTAGCGATGAATTATACAGAGTTTTAATTACAGGAGATGCAGTACAGGCGGATTGCTCACTATTCCTGACTGGTCCTGCTACATGTGACTTTCTCTCCAAGGTCTAATGCCCTTTATCTGGCGTACCCTTGAAGCTGTCCTTATCTAGTACCTCCTCTGTTATCTTGAGTACCTCTCGCTTTATCTGATCGGCCTCTGTGGTAATCTGTGTCTTGGCTTGTGGCTCACTTATGCTGCTTCAGCTGAACGGATGGTGACTCAGGAGGGGAACCTTTTCCTTGGATCCGGAACCCGGTTACAGGGCCTTTACTACCCTCTCCTAGCCGACAGGCTTCAGGCCTGCTATGCTCTCACAGGCCCATAGCCTTGCTTTCTCTCAGACACAGGATCATTTCTGACCTCTGCTTCCCACTGTCTGTCTCCTCCTGCTATTACTTCCTGACTGGGCCTTATATAACCTAGGGTTCCCTAGCTCCCTCTAGTGACTCAGAGCTGGAACTACACCCTAGCCGGCCTGCAAATGCACGTTTCACAGTAACAGGAAAATACATAGCATGACATTATAAGATATTCTATACCAACTTCCCCATAAATACAGGGGGAACGACAGTACCCAAGTGACCCTTCAGTAGTGACGGGCATCTCGCTCCTGTACACTACATACCCCGCTGCTTTAAGCTGAGTACGACCTCGTACTCCATCAGGGCCCGTCCAACTGGAATCATGACCTGCAATAGAGGAAGACACATGCACGCATACAGATATGTCATTTACACTCTTATCAGACCCAATTGGAAATGGCGAAGTGCGGTGACAAGGGGCGTCGTTCTCTTTTTCACAGGATAGTGAGTGGAACGGGGGCGCTGACCTGGCACAGCGGATGTTGAAAGAACCAGGATAGTCCATGACAATAAATAAGTCCATAATAAATTAACCTCTCAGAGGCTTGCACATAGGAAGTCCATCTCTGGGCACATATACTTGAATAAGAAAACCGGTTATTAAATATAGTCAGCAGCACATATATAAAATGACAATACAGGACTCTGACAATACCAGGGCCATGTTATCCTGGCAAGTCCTGCTTACCCTTTAAAATATTGCTGACATAAAAATGTCTTTTCAACCTGAAATGGGGGTAAAAGGGGTAAATTTGTGCAAAACTTCAAGGCACAACCGGGAATTCAGCAGCAAACCGGATGTCCCAAACAAAACAGAGGCAGCTGGAAGCCTTGGTACACAGTGGCACATCATTCAACTAGGAGGCCACCGGCCGTGGGTAACTGGCAGCGAGCTTCACCAGCTCTGCCAAACTGGAGGGACAAACGGCCATAACGGAAATGAACAGGAGGGCAAAAGTACTTACAGCCGGGTATCGTGCTCTTCTTCAGACGACGAGTCGACATATGGCGCCTGCAACAGTTGCTCCGGCAAGGACGGCCACATTTGAAATCCATCTCCCCTAACAATTTTTAGAGGGGGAGGTTTGTCCTTCACGGCCTCCATCTCGGCCTCCGTCCTCGGGAATGGGAACCATCGTATGCCTCCTGCGCAGCCAAGGTCCGCCACCCAGTACACCCGCTTGCGCAGGGCCTCTAGTTCCGCTTTAGTGCAGGTGGTCGGATCTACCGGAGGTCCAGGGGGTCCGGCCGCTGGGGTAACAATGGCAGCTGCGGTTTGGCGCCGGGCCTCAGCCCATTCCTCTGCTCGCCGGCAGCTGTCCAGCCGCTCTCTCTCCTCTTCTCTCACTGGGTGCAGCGACGACACTGGCTCCTCCCACACACTGGGCCGGTCTACCTCCATTTGAGGCCCGCCTCCCAGGCGTAACTCTTCGGGGACGTCAGCCGCATCATCACTTCTCCAGGTGGGTGGCGCTCCAGGACAATCTCCTCCTTCTCCTTGGAGGGTTTCGGCGCCAAATATTCGCGCCTCTGCACATCCTGATGGCGCAGTAAAAAGCCTCATGGCGCCGGCGGCCATTTTAAGTGTCCTGATGCTGCAATTCACTGACAGCAAGCAGGATGATGAAAAGTCCAGTAAAACACAGTCCACAAATGCGATTTTCTCTCTGGGGGTAGCGCAACACAGTATAGCGTTTTTAATTCCTCCCAGGCACAATTGTAATCCACAAGTTAGAAATAAAGGTTGCAGTCTTTGTAAAACGGTAGTGGAATAGTTAAAGCACACAGTTCACACTTCTCTGCACTGTAGAAGTATGCGGATCCTGTTCGTGACGCCAAAAAGAGCGATGCAGTGTCCCAGGGGGTCAGTAGTGTGTGCTGGGCTTTGTAGTGCAGATTGACCACTAACCTGGGATCCACTGTCGTCTTCAATTGGGGCAAATACTGGAACAGGCAGGTATTTAACAAGTTCGTGACGCCAGTGTCAATTAAACGGTGACACGCCGTGTAAAGTATGGTGGACAAATGAAGCAAGCACAAGATAGCCAACAAAAACTGGAACTTTTACTGAATATCAGTCAGGATAATACATGGACACAGGAAGTGCACAGTTCCATAAAAGACGGTTGGTTTTCATAAAAATACAGGTGGTTCTTGAGAATACAGAAAGGCCGGTCTTAGCGATGAATTATACAGAGTGTTGATTTCAGGAGATGCAGTACAGGCGGATTGCTCACTATTCCTGACTGGTCCTGCTACATGTGACTTTCTCTCCAAGGTCTAATGCCCTTTATCTGGCGTACCCTTGAAGCTGTCCTTATCTAGTACCTCCTCTGTTATCTTGAGTACCTCTCGCTTTATCTGATCGGCCTCTGTGGTAATCTGTGTCTTGGCTTGTGGCTCACTTATGCTGCTTCAGCTGAACGGATGGTGACTCAGGAGGGGAACCTTTTCCTTGGATCCGGAACCCGGTTACAGGGCCTTTACTACCCTCTCCTAGCCGACAGGCTTCAGGCCTGCTATGCTCTCACAGGCCCATAGCCTTGCTTTCTCTCAGACACAGGATCATTTCTGACCTCTGCTTCCCACTGTCTGTCTCCTCAGCCTGCTATTACTTCCTGACTGGGCCTTATATAACCTAGGGTTCCTTAGCTCCCTCTAGTGACTAAGAGCTGGAACTACACCCTAGCCGGCCTGCAATGCACGTTTCACAGTAACAGGAAATACATAGCATGACATTATAGATATTCTATACCAACTTCCCCTTAAATACAGGGGGAACGACAATACCCAAGTGACCCTTCAGTAGTGACGGGCATCTCGCTCCTGTACACTACAGTATGATGGAGCTGTATGTTCTGTGACTGGATATAATGTAAGTGTAGAGGATAGTTATAGTATACATTTCATCCCTCCTCCTGAGGCTAGTCACCACGGCCTTCACATCAGCCATGCAGCTGCTCCATCATTTACTACATGTATGTAATGTATATGATGGAGCTGTATGTTCTGTGATTGGATACAATGTATAGGTAGAGTATACAGTGAACTGCACTGTCACACACATGTTTTTCCGCACAGGGATCCCTAAGGAGATTCTCACGGACCAAGGTGCACCCTTTATGTCTAAGGTTATGAAAGCATAATGCAAATTGTTTAAAATCACACACAGTCGTAAATCTGGTCCAGTATGTTGTGATGCCATTCGGGTTAGGCTACTTTCACACAATATAATGCAGACGGATCCGTCTGCATTATATTGGCAAAAAAAAGCTAAGTGTGAAATTAGCCTGAGCGGATCCGTCTGCATTATATTGGCAAAAAAAAGCTAAGTGTGAAATTAGCCTGAGCGGATCCGTCCAGACTTTTACATTGAAAATCAATGGGGGACGGATCCGTTTGAAGATTGAGCCATATTGTGGCATCTTCAAACGGATCCGTCCCCATTGACTTACATTGTAAGTCTGGACGGATCCGCACGGCCAGAGCGGAGCGGAGGCTGAACGCCGCCAGACTGATGCAGTCTGAGCAGATCCGCATCCACTCAGACTGCATCAGGGCTGGACGGAAGCGTTCGGGTCCGCTCGTGAGCCCCTTCAAACGGAGCTCACGAGCAGACAGCCGAACGCTAGTGTGAAAGTAGCCTTACATGGAGCCCCTACTACGTTTCAGAGGTTGATGGACGTGATCTGGAGACCCCACCGTGACTGCGCTGCAGCTTACCTGGACGATGTGGTCATGTTTTCATCTGATTTGGAAAAGTCACCTCTGTAAGGTACAGGCCTTGTTAGACTCTATTAGTGATGCGGGCCTGACCATAACCCCTGAGAAGTGTGCAGCGGGTCTAGAGCAGGGGTGCACAGCGTTTTTTTTGTCTGGGGGCCGCATTGTCACATCGCACTATTTCAAGGGGCCGGAAAAAAAAAAGTGAATCAGCGCTTGTTTGCATCGGCCTATTACACAGGCTAATGCTAAGTGACTGGGGAGGAATGATCACTACCGCAGTCATTCCTCCTCATTCACTTCTATCGATTATCGGCAGCACATTCCTGATTACACGGGGAGATGTGCTGACGATAATTGTCCAGAAAATCATCCGACAAACGAGCGATTCCTTGTTTATCGGCTGATCAGCGGCACGATTATACCGCCAGATATCAGGAATGAGCGCTCCTACGAAGAATTGTCCCCAGTAATTGTCCTGAATATCGTGCCGTGTAACAGGGGCTTAAAGATTTCCTGGTAAAAAAAGATTTTTAACCCATTCCTGCAGCATGGGCCTGACACAGAAGATTCATACTCTCCTGCTCCCTGCCACCCCCGCTGTCTCCATCTTCTGGTTCCGGCGCTGTTTACATCCGGTTGGATATGGGCATAGTCACTTGTACCTCTCCAGCCAATGACTGGCTGCAGTGGTGATGTGGCCACGAGCGGCATGTCACCGCTAGAGTCAGTCATTTGCTGGAGAGGTGCTCTGGGACCGGAGGATGGCGACCGCGAGGGCAGCACGGAGCAGGAAAGTGGGAATCTTCTGTGTCAGGGACTATGCTGCAGGAACTGGTTAAACATCATTGTAACTGGGAAACCCCTTTAAGTGGCGATGTTTCCTTCCTGCCTCCTGTTCACTAATGAGAGCTTTACTAGCCCGGAAAGCACTTATTGGTTAACCCTTTAATGACCAGGCCTGAAAAGGCCTAAATGACCAGTCACTTTTGTGTGATTTAGCGCACGTGGTTCAAACGCTTGTAACTTTTGTAGCTTTTTATTACATAACACGGGGCTTTTTAATATATTTTTTATGGGGAAATTGTACAATTTGTTTTATGTCATTTTTATTCAAACTATAGCTCATTATTTAAATATGCAAATTATTATAATTAGTTCCCTATATGTGTTGGATCGTTTTATTATACAGTATGTACAGTTTCACATGAATGGGGTGATAATTGGAATGGTTTTGGTCATTGTGTTTTTTTTTCTTCTTTTATATATTTTACTATTTTATTTTATTTTTTATATATTTTTTTTCCTTATTTTTTAAAATATATTTCTGCTACAGAAAGACCTTTGGGGGACACAAACTTTTTTATTTTACACATTTTCCTTTTATTTGTATTTTATTTATTTTGTATTTTTAAACCGCAGGTTGTGCCCCCCCCCTCCCCCTCCCCGGTCTAGAGGAAGCGAAATACCTTCCCCAGGTCAATAAAGTGGAGGCAATACAGAACTGGCCTAAGCCCGTAAAGAAAAAGCCAGTCAGGGCCATTCTGGGCATCACTGGGCACCACCGTCGGTTTGTACCAAATTTTGCCTCGACCACAGCACCATTGAGTGACTTAATGAAAAGCCCTCAGTCAGTAATGGCGCAGTGGACCCCAGAGGCCGAGAAGGCTTTTCAGAGCCTAAAGTCTGTCACAACTCTATTAGTAAATGTGCCCCAATGTGTTGCTACGTACAATCCAGTTCTGGTTTTTATGGACGCCAGCTTCTGTCCCTACAGACTTAGGACTCGGGCACACAAGCGCATTTTGTTTCCATGTCCATTCCGTGTTTTTTTTTTTTTTTTTAAGCCTGTATGTGGAACCAGTCACTTCAATGGGGCTGCAAAAAAAACAAAAAAAAACTCTGTGTGTATTCCGTTTCCATATGTCCGCATGTCCCTTCCGCAAAAAAATATAACAAGTCCTATTATTATCCGCATAACGGACAAGGACAGGACTGTTCTGGCCAAGCTGTTACGTTCCATAAAATGCGGAATGCACACGGACATCATCCGTATTTTTTGCGGATTCACATTTGGCGGGACACAAAATACATACAGTCGTGTGCATGAGCCGTTATTTTGTGGCTACGGAGGAGGGGGCTGGAGCCCAGAAACGCGTAGAGCTGAACTGCATTTTATTAAGCAAGAGCCCGAACTTCTGAGAAAAACATTACGCTGCCACCACCAACAAGCGCACTCTCCACGGACTGCACAACTACCCGCAATATAGCACCGCGCAGACGGAAGAGCGCCACGGCGCATGCACGCGGCCCCATCCGCAGCGGAGAAGTTGTAATTAAACACAAGCGCTCCCATCTGCAGGTGGGCAGCAGCGCACAGGACGTAAAGCGCGGTAAGGTATAGCCGTACCTGCCGCATGTATTCAGGAAGATTATCCGACACTACGGAGCGATCAGAGCGCGGCTATTGTATTATGTTACTATACGGGGGATTCTCTTGCTTTTTTATGATTTTATGGATCCGCAGCACAAAACGTACACATTTCTGGACTGGACAGTAAATTGTGTTTTACACTTGTATTAGACGCTTCCTGCACCGCATTGCGCTCATGTATTTATTGTACTTTATAAGGAAATATTCCTAATATGTTCCTTCAGACACTGACTCTTTACATTCAATAAGCTGTAAGGAAGCTAAATATCATTCACACCTTATAGGGTTAATATCAGCAGAACTGAAAGTGAAACTAACTTGGGGCGGTTTCTCCTTCCTGTGCACTCGGCCTTTCCTCTTCTCCGGAGATCTGGTTCTTCTACAAGCTGCGTACGGCTTTCAGGTAAGACATTCATCCCTTATATTCAGGGTCTCTTGTGTTATGGTGGGGGTCTCACTGCTCCCTGATAGGAGGGGGTCACAGACTTCCAGGAAGATCCACTTCTAGGTCAGGTTCAGGGAGTCAATACTGACTGAGGAAAATCCGGGGTGTGACACAGAACGAGCTGCGGTATATACTGTAACTATACAGCCATATACCTGACCACATACCGTCCACACACAGGACAAGCTGCGGTTATATACTGTAACTATACAGCCATATACCTGACCGCATACCGTCCACACACAGGACAAGCTGCGGTTATATACTGTAACTATACAGCCATATACCTGACCACATACCATCCACACACAGGACAAGCTGCGGTTATATACTGTAACTATACAGCCAGTCATATACCTGACCACATACCGTCCACACACAGAACAAGCTGCGGTTATATACTGTAACTATACAGCCAGTCATATACCTGACCACATACCGTCCACACACAGGACAAGCTGCGGTTATATACTGTAACTATACAGCCATATACCTGACCACATACCGTCCACACATAGGACAAGCTGCGGTTATATACTGTAACTATACAGCCAGTCATATACCTGACCACATACCGTCCACACACAGGACAAGCTGTGGTTATATACTGTAACTATATAGCCATATACCTGACCACATACCGTCCACACACAGGACAAGCTGCGGTTATATACTGTAACTATACTGTCATATACCTGACCACGTACCGTCCACACATAGGACAAGCTGCGGTTATATACTGTAACTATACAGCCGGTCATATACCTGACCACATACCGTCCACAGAAAGCACAAGCTGTGGTTATATACTGTAACTATACTGTCATATACCTGACCACATACCGTCCACACACAGGACCAGCTGCGGTTATATACTGCAACTATACAGCCATATACCTGACCACATACCGTCCACACACATGAGTAGGGTATTGTCCATTCCTCGTGGGCCTCTTACCAATCCCATCTTAAACCCCCCCTTTACCCGTACAAAACTAACAATAACTCACTGAGACCAGTTTTGGATTTAAATGGCCACAGCAGCCGTTTATTAATAAATACATAACATAAATAACATAACACCAGTTGTTTATTCCCTGACGAGGGAGGTCCTTGAAGCCCCAGAACTTGTTATCACAACTCACGAAACAGGCCCATCCATCTTGCCTCCAGCCGTAAAACACCAGCTCGGAGACCAACTGACAGACGCCTTTTACACCAGCCAACCGTCCAACCATGGGAGTCCAGCCCCCACCATTGAGGCCCTCCCATTTTTCCGAAGTATCCGTACCACCAACTTCGAGGACCTCCCACCGCCAACGACTGCCACGACAATAAAGACATAAGCACATACAAGACACCGCACACAAAACAACCACCCCTTCCTCCTTAACACTCCTCCACAAAACCGTCCCTTACCATACCCCTATTCCACAAGGGCGGGAGGGTGGGAGTTCTTCACCTAACTAACTGCTCTAAGATGGCGCCGGTTACCTCCCCCTCTTATAACCTAGCCTAACAGCCCACCCACTCTACTCTCCACCCACCATACTTTCAAACTCCTTAACCCCTACACTGCCGGCCCACTCAGTCCAAACCCTATCATGTCGGCCTCCCCTCAACTGCGTCCCCAGTACGGCCTCACTTGAGTAGGGTATTGTCCATTCCTCGTGGGCCTCTTACCAATCCCATCTTAAACCCCCCCTTTACCCGTACAAAACTAACAATAACTCACTGAGACCAGTTTTGGATTTAAATGGCCACAGCAGCCGTTTATTAATAAATACATAACATAAATAACATAACACCAGTTGTTTATTCCCTGACGAGGGAGGTCCTTGAAGCCCCAGAACTTGTTATCACAACTCACGAAACAGGCCCATCCATCTTGCCTCCAGCCGTAAAACACCAGCTCGGAGACCAACTGACAGACGCCTTTTACACCAGCCAACCGTCCAACCATGGGAGTCCAGCCCCCACCATTGAGGCCCTCCCATTTTTCCGAAGTATCCGTACCACCAACTTCGAGGACCTCCCACCGCCAACGACGCGCAAACTGACAACCTCCCTCAGGTTTGCGCGTTCCTCCACGACCCCAGAGCCCTCTCAATCCCTCCTTGCAAACCAAGCGACCACAGATCAATCCCAACAGCATTTAAATGCACCCCATCCGCTCTCCAAAACGCTCCCACACCCGGCTCCAGCTCCATATGCCGCACTGCCACTGCCCCATTCCTTGCCATGAATTTTCCCAAAATCCTATTAACCTTAACTCTCGCTTTATTAAGACGGTCCACCGACCTAGCCCCACGCCACACACGGCGAGGCACTATGTCAGACCAAACTGTCACCATGGCCGGGAACAAAGACCACAAACGCAACAAATCAAATTTTGCATCCCTTATCAATTCCCTAACCGGCTTGCCCCCCAAGTCATTCCCCCCCACATGTAATACCAATACGTCCGGGGGGCCACCCAGCCGAGCATACCGGTGCACTTCCTTCATAACCCCTTCCCACAACATACCCCTTACCCCAATCCAACGAACCACTGCAACATCCCGATCAAACCCCAATTGCCGACCGTCCGGACGAACGTCCGCCCTCAGCGCCCCCCAAAACACAAAGGAGTGTCCGAGTATCCAAACCAACGCGGGCCTATAACCTGGAAGATATAACAAAGAAAAAACACAAGACTTCATCAGCCATCAACCATCATTAATCCAACAAGCCAACCCTAACATAAGACCGAAACCTCGCTGATTCCCATCTCCCAATCTTCTTAATCACTTCATCACTCATCCCTGCTCTCGCCGCTTCAGTAGCCGCACCTATCCTAAACGAATGCCCAGTAAAATCCTCCGCTGCAATACCCAACTCACGCAGGCAGCGCTTAAACACCGCCACGAACTGATATCGCGACAGATATGACCCATCCTCATGCCTAAGCAATGGACCTGTCGTTGTCACACCCCCCACATCATACTCCCGCAAGCACTGCACAGGGCACATAGCACAGCCCGGGACCTCAAACAACCGGACATAACTTCCCTTTCCTTCCCTATCCGTCTTAGACCTACGAATCCTGATGACAACCCTGTCACCCGCTAGCCCAACATCCTCCTTCAACAAACCCCCACCAACCGACCGAACACTCCCACACACCAATTCCCCCAAACGGAATGCTCCAAAAAACGCTAAAGAAAAAGCAACCCTGAACAGCTTCACCTCCCAACCTGACTTACAACACACCTCCACCTGCCTACCCAACTTTGACAACAAATCAAAAGAGACTGGCCTCCTCCTGTCCTCCGCCCGCTTCCCACGCCTCCAACCTTTTAACACCTGCCTCACCAAAAAAGTCTTTGTCACATCCTGTAATCCCCTCAGCTTAAAACCAAAAGCAAGTCCAGCCGTCCATCTATTCATTTTTGCGACAGACCATCCCTGCTCCTTCACATGCCCCAAGAACAACAACAGAGGGGTCTCCCCCTCATCCACTACCACCCCCAAATCCTCACACCACCTCTGCCAATCATTCCACGCTTTTTCATAAGCCACCCACGTCCCCACACTCATTGAGTCCTGCAGCAACCTCCCTATGGTACCTCCAACAGCTCCCACATGGAATCCGGGCACTCCAACCCCTCGCTGTCCGCTCCCGGCGCCAACTGCCGAAACCGCTCCCACTGTAAACGAGAAAGGGCATCAGCAATTCCATTAGACACACCAGGGACATGAACAGCCACAATCCAAGCATTCAGTGATAAACAAACTAACACCAAATGCTGCAACAAACGAACTACAGGCGGCGACGACGCTGTCATGTTATTAATGGCCTGAACAACCCCCAAATTATCACAATGGAATCTAATCTTCTTATTCCTGAAACAATCCCCCCATAACACCACCGCAAGCACAATTGGGAAAAGCTCTAATAACGCCAGATTCTTAACCCAACCCCGCTCCACCCAGGAACTAGGCCAACTCCCCGCACACCACTGCCCATGACAATATACCCCAAAACCGGAACCCCCAGCCGCGTCCGAAAACAAATCAAAATCAAAACTATCCACCACCTCCCCCATAACCAACGTCCTTCCATTAAAGTGCAGCAAAAATTCCGCCCAAACCGCCAAATCCCTTTTAAGCTCCTTACCCAACCTGACAAAATGATGCGGGGCCGTAACACCCGCCGTAGCCCCCGCCAGCCGTCGACAAAAAATTCTCCCCATAGGCATAATCCTGCATGCAAAATTGAGCTTGCCCAACAAAGATTGCAAATCCTTCAACCTAATCTTCGCTGCCCTCCGCGCCTTTTCCACCACCAGCCTCAGATCCCGTACCTTCTCCTCAGGCAAACGACACTCCATCCTGTCCGTGTTAACCACGATACCCAGAAAACTCAACTCCGAAGTAGGACCCACAGTCTTCTCTTTTGCCAATGGTACCCCAAACCTCCCAAAAACCGACTCCACCGTGCTCAACAACACCGAACAAACCTTAGACCCCGCCGGTCCCAAACACAGGAAATCATCCAGGTAATGAATGATGGATGAACAACCCGAAACATCTTTAACAACCCATTCCAAAAATGAACTGAACGCCTCAAAATATGCACACGACACAGAACACCCCATCGGTAAGCATCTGTCCACAAAATACTTTCCATCCCAGTAGCACCCCAACAAATGCAAACTGTCTGGATTCACAGGCAGGAGCCGGAACGCCGCCTCGATGTCCGTCTTAGCTGACAACGCCCCCACCCCTAACTTCCGCACCCAACCTACCGCCGCGTCAAATGAAGTGTATGCCACCGAACAAAGTTCCGGATCAATACCGTCATTGACCGACGCGCCCTTCGGGTATGACAAGTGATGAATGAGCCGAAACTTATTCGGCTCTTTCTTCGGTACAATCCCCAAAGGCGATATACGCAAACCCGCCAGCGGAAGCTCCGAATAAGGACCACCCATTCTCCCCAAAGCCACCTCCCTGGCCAACTTATCTGCCACCACCTCCGGGTGTTCCAATGCCGAGCGCAAATTCCTCTTCCTCATAACCACAGGCAACGGTGCCGATGGTATAGAAAACCCCTTAATAAACCCGTCCCTCAAAAATTCCGCCACCCCTCCCTTAGGATACCTACTTAAGTAGGGCTCCATCCTTTCCACCCGCACCGGAGTCAGGCCCTTTTCCAGCCGCCCCCCCCCCCCCTCTCTGCCTGTTACCTCTAAAACACCTGTTCGCCCCATGGGAACCTCCACACCCTGAACACTCGTGCTTAAATCTGCACTTTGACCCAAACTTACAATTCCCTTCGTTAAAGAGGAAACAGAGCCCTTTTGCGGAGGCGACCGAGAATGCCGACTGCCCAGATCCCCCCGCCTCACTCCGAAAGGACTGCCCAGCCCGTACCGGAGCCATCACCCTCATCCATAACCCAATATCCTTGTGATCCCACCTAATGCTGCTCCGAACCGCCATCCTCTGCCGAAATTGCTCGTCATACCGCAACCAGCCAGTCCCCCCGTATACCCGCCAAGCCTCCCCAATCGCATCCATGTAACAAAAAAGAGACGAGCAACACTCCGGCTTCCGTTCCCCAACCACGCTCGCCAAAATAGCAAAGGCCTGAAGCCAATTGGAAAAAGTCCGCGGGATCAGACGAAACCTCCGTTTCTCCTCCTCCTCCTTTTTCCCCTCATCTTTTTTAACCTTATCCAAATTAAACCTCTCCAAAGGGAGCAAGGAAAATATTTCCACATATTCCCCCCTCCAAATCCTCTCACGCACCTCCTGCTTCAGATGCGCCCCCAATGGCCCCTCAAAACACACGTATACCTCGCCACGCGCCCCATCCTCCACTGCTTGCCTATCCGCCTCCCCCCCCACCTGGGTCTGCACTGACACCGAATCACACACTCTGCCAGGCGCCTCGCCAGGTGCCCTGCCACCCCCGGCCCCCATCCCCCACGCCTGCACCGGGGAAACACCAGCCGCCCCAAAACCTGACATCCACCCCGCCAAGCTCTGAAAAAACTGCCCCAAACCTTTTCCCAGGTCCCCTTGTGCTACACCCATCTCCCCCGGGCCACCCGCCCATGGATTAAGTGCCCCCCCAAACCCCTCACCTGGCTGCCGGGGGGCTGTGAACCCCGCAGCCGAAGGTCCTGCCTCCTGACGATCCTCCGGCACGCTTCCATCCTCTTCTCTTCTTCCCAGGGATTCCTCGCTCGTCGCCGCAGACATCCCAGCCGGCCGGCTGGATGCGTCCTGATCCGACCTTCCTCGGTGGGCGGAGCCTCCGCCATGCTGTCCGTTCACCTCCTCCGGCCTGTGCACTACCACCGGCTCCATGCGCACAGCCGAGATTAAGGCAGCCTCACTCCCTCGCCGAGCGGCCTCCCCTGGACTGGGGGCACCCGCCGAACCAGGTCCCGAATCCGCGACTCGCGATGTTGAAGGCGGGAGAGGATTCCCTCCGCCTGACGCTGGGCCCCGCCGTGCATTCTGATTCCTCCCGCTCCGGGCGGCACTGGCAACAGACACCCTGCCAGCCCCCCGTCGCGGGGGGTCCCCGGAGGGGCTCCGCACCCGGCGCCGAACCCTGGGGGTCACCTCTGGACTAAGGCGCGCCGGCGGCCGTACCCGCCGCGGCCGTGGCGGTGAGCTGACAGTACTCACCGCCGCCCCCTGGAGCAGGCCGGACACCTGCTCCTGCAGCCATTCGGGTCCCCGGGCCGCCGCCGCTGCCCGCAACTGCTGGATAAGCTGCTCTACAGCCTGCATGACGTGAGTTCTTCACCTAACTAACTGCTCTAAGATGGCGCCGGTTACCTCCCCCTCTTATAACCTAGCCTAACAGCCCACCCACTCTACTCTCCACCCACCATACTTTCAAACTCCTTAACCCCTACACTGCCGGCCCACTCAGTCCAAACCCTATCATGTCGGCCTCCCCTCAACTGCGTCCCCAGTACGGCCTCACTGGACAGTCTGTCGCAACTCCATTTGTAAATGTGTTTTTACGTACAATCCAGTTCTGGTTTTTATGGACGCCAGTCCAGGAATTGTTTTCCTTAGGCCTCATGCACACAACAGTATTTTTTCACGGTCCGCAAAACGGGGTTCCGTTGTTCCGCGATCCGTGTCCGTTTTTTCTTCCGTGTGTCTTCGTTGATTTTTGGAGGATCACCAGACCAGAAAAGTTAAAAAAACATCTAAGTCAAGTTTGTCTTGAAAATGATAGGCAAAAAACGGACACGGATCACGCACGCGGATGACAATCTTGTGTGCCTCCGTGTTTTTTCACGGACCCATTGACTTGAATGGGTCCGCGAACCGTTGTCCGTCCAAAAAATAGGACAGGTCCTATTTTTTTGACGGACAGGAAACACGAATCACGGATGCGGATGACAAAAGGTGCATTTTCCGAGTTTTTAACGGACCCGTTGAAAGTCAATGGGTCCGCAGGACAACGGATGCACTGCACACAACGATCGTGTGCATGAGGCCTTATAGATAGGCAACAGCTTCTGTCCCTACAGACTTAGGACTCGGGCACACGAGCGCATTTTGTTTCCATGTCCGTTCCAGTTTTTTTTTAAGCCTGTATGTGGAACCATTCACTTCAATGGGGCTGCAAAAAAAAAAAAAACGGAAATGACTCTGTGTGTATTCCGTTTCCATATGTCCGCATGTCCCTTCCGCAAAAAAAATTGAAAACGTCCTATTATTATCCGCATAACGGACAAGGACAGGACTGTTCTGTTCTAGCCAAGCTGTTACGTTCCATAAAATGCGGAATGCACACGGACATCATCCGTATTTTTTGCGGATTCACATTTTGCGGGACACAAAATACATACGGTCGTGTTTCTGAGCCCTTATTTTCTGGCTACTGAGGAGGGGGCTGGAGCCCAGAAACGCGTAGAGCTGAACTGCATTTTAATAAGCAAGAGCCCGAACTTCTGAGAAAAATCGTATTTCTCTTATCAAGAAAAACATTACGCTGCCACCACCAACAAGCGCACTCTCCACGGACTGCACAACTACCCGCAATATAGCACCGCGCAGACGGAAGAGCGACACGGCGCATGTACGCAGCCCCATCCGCAGCGGAGAAGTTGTAATTAAACACAAGCGCTCCAATCCGCAGGTAGACAGCAGCGCACAGGACGTAAAGCGCGGTAAGGTATAGCCGTACCTGCCGCATGTATTCAGGAAGATTATCCGACACTACGAGCGATCAGAGCGCGGCTATTGTATTATGTTACTATACGGGGGATTCTCTTGCTTTTTTATGATTTTATGGATCCGCAACACAAAACGTACACATTTCTGGACTGGACGTCAAATTGTGTTTTACACTTGTATTAGACGCTTCCTGCACCGCATTGCGCTCATGTATTTATTGTACTTTATAAAGAAATATTCCTAATATGTTCCTTCAGACACTGACTCTTAACATTCAATAATCTGTAAGGAAGCTAAATATCGTTCACACCTTATAGGGTTAATATCAGCAGAACTGAAAGTGAAAATAACTTGGGGCGGTTTCTCCTTCCTGTGCACTCGGCCTTTCCTCTTCTCCGGAGATCTGGTTCTTCTACAAGCTGCGTACGGCTTTCAGGTAAGACATTTATCCCTTATATTCAGGGTCTCTTGTGTTATGGTGGGGGTCTCACTGCTCCCTGATAGGAGGGGTCACAGACTTCCAGGAAGATCCACTTCTAGGTCAGGTTCACGGAGTCAATACTGACTGAGGAAAATCCGGGGTGTGACACAGAACGAGCTGCGGTATATACTGTAACTATACAGCCAGTCATATACCTGACCACATACCGTCCACACATAGGACAAGCTGCGGTTATATACTGTAACTATACAGCCAGTCATATACCTGACCACATACCGTCCACACACAGGAAAAGCTGCTGTTATATACTGTAACTATACAGCCAGTCATATACCTGACCACATACCGTCCACACACAGGACAAGCTGCGGTTATATACTGTAACTATACTGTCATATACCTGACCACGTACCGTCCACACATAGGACAAGCTGCGGTTATATACTGTAACTATACAGCCAGTCATATACCTGACCACATACCGTCCACACACAGGACCAGCTGCGGTTATATACTGTAACTATACAGCCGGTCATACACCTGACCACATACTGTCCACACACAGGACAAGCTGCGGTTATATACTGTAACTATACAGCCATATACCTGACCACATACCGTCCACACACAGGACAAGCTGCGGTTATATACTGTAACTATACAGCCAGTCATATACCTGACCACATACCGTCCACACATAGGACAAGCTGCGGTTATATACTGTAACTATACAGACGGTCATATACCTGACCACATACCGTCCACACACAGAACAAGCTGCGGTTATATACTGTAACTATACAGCCATATACCTGACCACATACCGTCCACACACAGGACAAGCTGTTTTTATATATACAGGGAGTGCAGAATTATTAGGCAAGTTGTATTTTTGAGGATTAATTTTATTATTTGAACAACAACCATGTTCTCAATGAACCCAAAAAACTCATTAATATCAAAGCTGAATATTTTTGGAAGTAGTTTTTAGTTTGTTTTTAGTTTTAGCTATTTTAGGGGGATATCTGTGTGTGCAGGTGACTATTACTATGCATAATTATTAGGCAACTTAACAAAAAACAAATATATACCCATTTCAATTATTTATTTTTACCAGTGAAACCAATATAACATCTCAACATTCACAAATATACATTTCTGACATTCAAAAACAAAACAAAAACAAATCAGTGACCAATAAAGCCACCTTTCTTTGCAAGGACACTCAAAAGCCTGCCATCCATGGATTCTGTCAGTGTTTTGATCTGTTCACCATCAACATTGCGTGCAGCAGCAACCACAGCCTCCCAGACACTGTTCAGAGAGGTGGACTGTTTTCCCTCCTTGTAAATCTCACATTTGATGATGGACCACAGGTTCTCAATGGGGTTCAGATCAGGTGAACAAGGAGGCCATGTCATTAGATTTTCTTCTTTTATACCCTTTCTTGCCAGCCACGCTGTGGAGTACTTGGACGCGTGTGATGGAGCATTGTCCTGCATGAAAATCATGTTTTTCTTGAAGGATGCAGACTTCTTCCTGTACCACTGCTTGAAGAAGGTGTCTTCCAGAAACTGGCAGTAGGACTGGGAGTTGAGCTTGACTCCATCCTCAACCTGAAAAGGCCCCACAAGCAGTGGCGTCTCTAGCTTTCAAATTTTGGGGGGGCACACTGGGGGCCAGGACAAAAGTAGGGGGGGCAGCTATAACAACGATACAGTTACACAAGTATGCTGTAGAAATGCTGCGATACTTTACCCAATACCCAAAACCGCACATATCCACAGTATATGTGATACCAAGCAGATAGGTGGGAGTCTGACTGCTGGAACCCCTGCCGATCCTAAGAATGTAGACATGCATAGGGAATGGCTGGAGTGGTGGACACATAGGTGCAGTCCCCACTATTCACTCCAGGCACAATTATGTCCCATTCTCAGGATTGGTGGGGGCCACAGCGGTTAGACTTCCATCTGCTGCTTTAGCTTATAGAGCAGTGGTCTCCAAACTGTGGAGCTCCAGATATTGCAAAACTACAACTCCCAGCATGCCTGGAATGGACAGCCAACAGGAGTTGTAGTTTACTGAGGGCAGTGAAGCGGCTGAATTCAGGAAAGCACCCGCAGCTGCTGACCGAAGCTCCTAGCATTAAGTAATGCTGAGAGCATCAGATCATTTGGATCTGTGGGTGACACTTATGGAGGGGGATCTGTGGGTGACACTTATGGAGGGGGATCTGTGGGTGACACTTATGGAGGGGGATCTGTGGGTGACACTTATGGAGGGGGGATCTGTGGGTGACACTAATGGAGGGGGGATCTGTGGGTGACACTAATGGAGGGGGGATCTGTGGGTGACACTAATGGAGAGGGGATCTGTGGGTGACACTAATGGAGGGGGATCTGTGGGTGACACTAATGGAGGGGGATCTGTGGGTGACACTAATGGAGGGGGATCTGTGGGTGACACTTATGGAGGGGGATCTGTGGGTGACACTTATGGAGGGGGATCTGTGGGTGACACTTATGGAGGGGGAATCTGTGGGTGACACTAATGGAGGGGGGATCTGTGGGTGACACTAATGGAGGGGGATCTGTGGGTGACACACCGTTTATAGCATCTTATGCAATATGTGTCAGCCACAGATCCACCCCATATCAGTGTCATACCGGGATCCCTCTCCCTATAAGGCCCCATTCACACATCCGAAATTTGCATAATGGAATTGCAGACCCATTCATTTCTATAGGGCAACACGACGTGCTGGCGGATACGGAAATGCGGACACGCACTTCTGGGTCCGCAATTCAGTTCCCGAAAAAAATGCGAGACCCGCACATTGCTGCTGTTACAGATGTCTGAATGGAGCCTAACAGTGTCAGCCACAGAGTGGCACAGATTCCCCCCCCCCCCCCATAATCGTGTCATCTACAGATCTCCCTCCCTATAACAGTGTCATCTACAGATTCTCCCCCCCCCGTAACAGTGTCATGACATCCACAGACCCCCCAAACCCCATCCCTATAACACTATAAGGCCCCATGCACACGGCCGTGTGCGGGCCGTGGAACCGCGGCCTGGATCCCTCCTGAGTGCAGGAGCGCACGGCGTCACTGGTTGCTATGACGCCGTGCGCTCCTGCTCTCAGGAGGGATCCAGGCCGCAGTTCCACGGCCCGCACATGGCCGTGTGCATGGGGCCTAAGAGTATCATCCACAGATCCCTCCGCCCTATAACAGTGTAATGACTCATGACATCCACAGACCACAGACCACCCTCCCACCGCTCCCATTTGAACATGATTTCTCTAAACGGTAAAGTAGTAAACACTGTAATCATCCAGGCTGCACTGACAGTGACTTTAAAGGGGTTCTGCACGTTCATTTAACTGATGATCTATACTCTGGATAGATCATCAGCTTCTGATCGGTGGGGGTCCGCCGCGGCCTTCTCACTGTTTACCGCTGGCCCACTGACTGACATCACGACTAGTATCAACTCGCCTGAGCGCGGCTAAGCTCTGTTCACTTGAATGGAGCTTAGCCGCGCCCACGCTAGTTAATACTAGTTGTAACTCGTGACATCACTGGGCCGGTAAACAGTGAGAAGGCTGCGGCGCTACTGGAGCGCCAGTGCCTTCTCTAGCCTTCTCCTTCTCAAGCAGCTGATCGGCGGGGGTCCCAGGGGTCGGACCCCTGCTGATCAGATGCTGATGATCTATCCAGAGAACAGATCATCAGTTAAATGAAAGTGCAGAACCCCTTTAACTTTTAAATCAGGAAGATTCAGGGAATCAGGGTCAGCCGCCATCCAGCTCTCCTCTCAGACTCAGATCTAATCTAATAGAAATATAGAAAGAGACTTAGTCCACGTGCCACGTCCACTAAGTCACTAGTAATTTGTACCTTATTATTAAGTTAGGCTACTTTCACACTTGCGCTTGTTCGGATCCGTTCTGAACGGATCCGATCATATTAATGCAGACGGAGGCTCCGTTCAGTACGGATCCGTCTGCATTAATAACTTAGAAAAATTTCTAAGTGTGAAAGTAGCCTGAGCGGATCCGTCCAGACTTTCAATGTAAAGTCAATGGGGGACCGATCCGCTTGAAGATTGAGCCATATGGTGTCATCTTCAAGCGGATCCGTCCCCATTGACTTCCATTATAAGTCTGAACGGATCCGCTCGCCTCCGCACGGCCAGGCGGACACCCGAACGCTGCAAGCAGCGTTCAGCTGTCCGCCTGTCCGTGCGGAGGCGAGCGGAGCGGAGGCTGAACGCCGCCAGACTGATGCAGTCTGAGCGGATCCGCTCCATTCAGACTGCATCAGGGCTGGACGGAGGCGTTCGGGTCCGCTCGTGAGCTCCTTCAAACGGAACTGACGAGCGGACAGCCGAACGCTAGTGTGAAAGTAGCCTTAACCTGACTCTGTGTCCTGCTACACACCTTCACCTGTTCTCTTCACCACTAGGTCTGGTCTCTTTGGTCAGTCAGTCAGTCTCAGTCCAGTCTGTCTGTTGTTTGATATATCAATCCACGTCGACTCCATCCACACCTCTCTGTCTCTAGTCTGGGCCTGGCTGGCTCAAGCAGGTTAGACTACAGCCAGTGGGCGACGTCACGCGCCGGAGGAAGACGAGCGCCGCCCACACTGCTGCCAATCAGACCCAGACGGCGACACCTAATGAATTAATCTAATTAGTGACTCAGCAGCTGAGCCTAAGCTGATCTGTTTTATGCACAGCACCTCTCCTCTCCAGCCAGGCTGTCTGCAGTGCCACTGAGTCTGAGGTCTGACTCAACTCGTCAGGGCCTGGGGGCGGGCCTGGGGGCGGGGCTAGGGGCGGGGCTAAGGACGCGGCGCGGCGGCGGTGGGTGGAGTCACCACAGAAGAAGAGAGACCGTGAGTGAATAAGATGCATGTCCGATACGATACCCGGCAGGTACAGTCAGTGCACAGACAGCAGGCACAACGCAGCAGGCCAGCAGCAGCACATGTCACTGTGACAACTCACACAGACAACTAGTAGTGCGGCAGTGCCAAAATGAATTGGGGCATTTTAGTTGGGGGGGCACATGGGGGGGCACAGCTTGATGTAGGGGGGGCCGTGGCCCCCTCTGGCCCCCCCCTGGCGACGCCACTGCCCACAAGCTCATCTTTGATGATACCAGCCCAAACCAGTACTCCACCTCCACCTTGCTGGCGTCTGAGTCGGACTGGAGCTCTCTGCCCTTTACCAATCCAGCCACGGGCCCATCCATCTGGCCCATCAAGACTCACTCTCATTTCATCAGTCCATAAAACCTTAGAAAAATCAGTCTTGAGATATTTCTTGGCCCAGTCTTGACGTTTCAGCTTGTGTGTCTTGTTCAGTGGTGGTCGTCTTTCAGCCTTTCTTACCTTGGCCATGTCTCTGAGTATTGCACACCTTGTGCTTTTGGGCACTCCAGTGATGTTGCAGCTCTGAAATATGGCCAAACTGGTGGCAAGTGGCATCTTGGCAGCTGCACGCTTGACTTTTCTCAGTTCATGGGCAGTTATTTTGCGCCTTGGTTTTTCCACACGCTTCTTGCGACCCTGTTGACTATTTTGAATGAAACGCTTGATTGTTCGATGATCACGCTTCAGAAGCTTTGCAATTTTAAGAGTGCTGCATCCCTCTGCAAGATATCTCACTATTTTTGACTTTTCTGAGCCTGTCAGGTCCTTCTTTTGACCCATTTTGCCAAAGGAAAGGAAGTTGCCTAATAATTATGCACACCTGATATAGGGTGTTGATGTCATTAGACCACACCCCTTCTCATTACAGAGATGCACATCACCTAATATGCCTAATTGGTAGTAGGCTTTCGAGCCTATACAGCTTGGAGTAAGACAACATGCATAAAGAGGATGATGTGGTCAAAATACTAATTTGCCTAATAATTCTGCACTCCCTGTATACTGTAACTATACAGCCAGTCATATACCTGATCACATACCGTCCACAGAAAGGACAAGCTGCGGTTATATACTGTAACTATACAGCCAGTCATATACGTGATCACACACAGGACAAGCTGCGGTTATATACTGTAACTATACAGCCAGTCATATACCTGACCACATACCGTCCACACACAGGACAAGCTGCGGTTATATACTGTAACTATACAGCCGGTCATATACCTAACCACATACCATCCACACATAGGACAAACTGCGGTTATATACTGTAACTATACAGCAAGTCATATACCTGACCACATACTGTCCACACACAGGACAAGCTTCGGTTATATACTGTAACTATACAGCCGGTCATATACCTGACCACATACAGTCCACACATAGGACAAGCTGCAGTTATATACTGTAACTATACAGTTATGTAGCTGACCACATACCAATCACACAGAGGACAAGCTGCGGTTATGTCCTGTAACTATACAGCCGGTTTTATAACTGACCAGATACAGTCCACACATAGGACAAGCTGCAGTTATATACTGTAACTATACAGCCAGTCATATACCTGACCAGACACAGGACAAGCTGCGGTTATATACTGTAACTATACAGTGTCACGCTGGACAGGATACAAGATACAATAAACAAACAGAAAAACACAAAACAAGTGTCTAGACCAGAAGCTGGGGATAAAGGTCACCTCCTGACTAATCCCTACCAGCTCTCCCTAGACTTCTGTGCCCACGTTCAGACCCTAAAGGTGGGAATAAATGTGCCCCCTTTCCTAAGGCTGAAGATTCCCTAAAATCCCTAAGATGGTGAACGGGGGAAAGATACAGCCTGCTTCCTCAGGACCTGGAGGGGGCAGGCATCTTTTTAACAGCCTAGACAGAAAACTAAAAGAAAGCAAACCAACTGAGCAGAAGCAGAAACAGCAAATCCTTCCTTCCTCTGAGCAAGATAGAAGCTATAACCCACACAGGACACTGGGAAGGGGCGTAATTTAAATTCATACAAACGACCCCACCCAGTGCACCTGAAGGGAGGCGGATACAGCTCTAATCCAAACCCAAAACAAAACTAAACACATGCTGCTAACCTGGCAGAGCTCCGCACATAACCTGAGCAGGGCATGACAGTACCCCCCCCCCCCCCCTTCTACGGGTGACCTCTGGACACCCTGGCCCAACTTTATCCGGGTGGGCCCTGTGAAAAGCCCTCACCAGTCGGCTGGCACTAACATCCACAGCCGGAACCCACATCCTCTCCTCGGGGCCGTATCCCTTTCAGTGTACCAGGTACTGAAGGGAACCCCGAAGAACACGTGAGTCGAGAACCCTAGAGATCTCGAATTCTACATTTCCATCAACCAGAACAGGGGGAGGAGGCAATGGCGATGGTTCCACCGGTTTCACATATTTCTTCAGTAAAGACCTGTGGAACACATCATGGATAGAGTTGAGCGGACACCTGGATGTTCGGGTTTGGCAGGTTCGGCCGAACTTGGATTCGGGAGTCGGGACCCGAATTTTAATGAACGTGAGCTTGTCCACGTTGACTGTGGATAGGCGGCTGCGTCTGTCTGTAATGACGCCTCCTGCTGTGCTAAATACACGTTCAGAGAGTACACTGGCTGCAGGGCAGGCCAGCACCTCCAAGGCATACAGGGCAAGCTCTGGCCATGTGGACAATTTGGAGACCCAGAAGTTAAATGGGGCAGAACCATCAGTCAGTACGTGTAGTCGTGTGTACAGGTACTGTTCCACCATGTTGTTCAAATGCTGCCTCCTGCTAACACGCTCCATATCAGCAGTTGGGGCCGGTTGTTGCGGCAAGGTGGCGACCTCTTCCTCCTCCCCTGCCTTCGCCTTGTGCTTCCACTTGTCCCCCGGCGTCAGTCGGGAATGCTCTCAGAAGCGCGTCTATCAGCGTGCGCCTGTAGTCGTGCATTTTCTGATCACGCTCCAGTGAGGGAATCAAGGACGGCACATTGTCTTTGTAACGGGGATCCAGCAGGGTGGCCACCCAGTAGTCAGCACACGTTAAAATTTGGGCAACTCTGCTGTCGTTGCGCAGGCACTGCAGCATGTAGTCACTCATGTGAGCCAGGCTGCCCAGAGGTAAGGACAAGCTGTCCTCTGTGGGAGGTGTATCGTCTGCGTCCTCCGTATCCCCCCAGCCAAGCACCAGTGATGGGCCCGAGCTGCGTTGGATGCCACCCCGCTGTGAACATGCTTCATCCCCATCCTCCTCCTCCTCCTCCTCGTCCTCCAGTAGTGGGCCCTGGCTGGCCAAATTTGTACCTGGCCTCAGCTGTTGCAAAAATCCTCTTTCTGAGCCACTTCTAAAAGACTGGCCTGAAAGTGTTAGAGATGACCCCTCTTCCTCCTCCTCGTCCTGGGCCACATCCTCTTCCATCATCGCCCTAAGTGTTTTCTCAAGGAGACATAGAAGTGGTATTGTAACGCTGATAACGGCGTCATCGCCACTGGCCATGTTGGTGGAGTACTCGAAACAGGGCAACAGGGCACACAGGTCTCACATGGAGGCCCAGTCATTGGTGGTGAAGTGGTGCTGTTCCGTAGTGCGACTGACCCGTGCGTGCTGCAGCTGAAACTCCACTATGGCCTGCTGCTGCTCGCACAGTCTGTCCAGCATGTGCAAGGTGGAGTTCCACCTGGTGGGCACGTCGCATATGAGGCGGTGAGCAGGAAGGCCGAAGTTACTCTGTAGAGCATACAGCCGAGCGGCGGCAGGATGAGAATGCTGGAAGCGCACACAGACGGCCCGCACTTTACGCAGCAGCTCTGACATGTCGGGGTAGTTGTGAATGAATTTCTGCACTACCAAATTCAGCACATGCTCCAGGCAAGGGGTGTGCGTCAAACCGGCTAGTCCCAGAGCTGCAACGAGATTTTGCCCATTATCGCACACCACCAGGCCGGGCTTGAGGCTCACCGGCAGCAACCACTCGTCGGTCTGTTGTTCTATACCCCGCCACAACTCATGCGCAGTGTGGGGCCTGTCCCCCAAACACATCAGTTTCAGAACGGCCTGCTGACGTTTACCCCGGGCTGTGCTGAAGGTGTGTGGCTGACTGGATGAGCAGGTGGAAGAAGAGGAGGAGGAAGCCGAGTAGGAGGAGGAGGCAACAGGAGGCAAAGAATGTTGCCCTGCGATCCTTGGCGGCAGAAGGACGTGCGCCAAACAGCTCTCCGCCTGGGGCCCAGCCGCCACTACATTTACCCAGTGTGCAGTTAGGGAGATATAGCGTCCCTGGCCGTGCTTACTGGTCCACGTATCTGTGGTTAGGTGGACCTTGCCACAGATGGCGTTGCGCCGTGCACACTTGATTTTATCGGATACTTGGTTGTGCAGGGAAGGCACGGCTCTCCTGGAGAAGTAGTGGTGGCTGGGAACGACGTACTGTGGGACAGCAAGCGACATGAGCTGTTTGAAGCTGTCCGTCTTCACCAGCCTGAATGACAGCATTTCAAAGGCCAGTAGTTTAGAAATGCTGACATTCAGGGCCAGGGATCGAGGGTGGCTAGGTGGGAATTTACGCTTTCTCTCAAATGTTTGTGAGATGGAGAGCTGAACGCTGTCGTGTGACATGGTTGAGACGCTTGGTGACGGAGGTGGTGGTGGTGTTGGTGGTACATCCCCTGTTTGCTGGGCGGCAGGTGCCAACGTTCCTCCAGAGGCGGAGGAAGAGGCCGAGGCGGCAGCAGCAGAAGAGGCCGAGGCGGCGGCAGCAGAAGAGGCCGAGGCGGCGGCAGCAGAAGAGGCCGAGGCGGCGGCAGCAGAAGAGGCCGAGGCGGCAGCAGCAGAAGAGGCCGAGGCGGCAGCAGCAGAAGAGGTAGCAGGGGGAGCCTGAGTGACTTCCTTGGTTTTAAGGTGTTTACTCCACTGCAGTTCATGCTTTGCATGCAGGTGCCTGGCAGGGCCGGCTCCAGGTTCATATGGGCCCTTGGGCGATAAATCCCAGTGGGCCCCCATGAGGCATTTTTTTACATTGACATGTCCCCCTGTGGCTCCTACACGGTATAATGACCCCCCAGTGGCCCCTATACAGTATAATGACTACTAGTGGCCCTTCATACAGTATAATGACTACTAGTGGCCCTTCACACAGTATAATGAACCCCCAATTCCCCCCCCCCCCTGTATTATGACCACCTGTGGCCCTGCATTCAGAATAATAACCCCCAGTCGCACCCATTCAGAATAATGACCCCCAATAGCCCCCACTGGGGGAATACTGTATGGAGGGGGCTCTGGGGGTCATTATACTAAATGGGGGACACTGGGGGTCATTATACTATGTAAAGGGCCCTCACAGTATAATGACCCCACAGTGACCCTCCATTCAGAATAATGACCCCCAATCGCCCCCACACTGGGGGTTATACTGTATGGAGGGGGCACGAGGGGTTATTATATTTAATGGGGGCTCTGGTGGTCATTATGCTAAATGGAGGGTCAATGGGGATCATTATACTAAATGGGGGGCACTGGAAGTCATTATACTGTGTAAGGGGCCCTCACAGTGTGGTGAATGACCCCCCAGTGGCCCCCTCACATACCTATCATTGCTGGAGAGCAGGGGAGCTGGTGGTCCTCTCATTCACTAACCGCAGCTCCCTGCGCTCTTTCTCTCCTCCGGCCCACTGCAGCAGTGAGCCAGGCCTGGAGGAGAGAAGGAGATGTGCAGTGATGTAGCTAGAACTGACAGAGCCCCACAGCAAATTTTAGTACGCCCCCCCCCCCCCCCCCCAATGTGTGTTCACATCACGTTTTTCCTATCGGTTTGATGTATACAAATGTGCAGCGCTCCACGTTTTTGTATCCTGCAGAGTCAAGTAAAAAATGCAGACGTTAACGTATATGTTTTTTTACAATGGAACTGTATGGTGAACGGACGCCGCTGTACGGCATCAGTCTGAGGATTGTATGGTGACCGGATGCCACTGTACGGCATCAGTCTGAGGATTGTATGGTGACCGGACGCCCCTGTACGGCATCAGTCTGAGGATTGTATGGTGACCGGATGCCACTGTACGGCATCAGTCTGAGGCATCTGTTAACGCATATATTTTTGGTATACATTAAATGGATGTGAACCCAGCCCCAGTGTCAGAATAAGCCGCCATGTACTGATAGAGCGCTGCCTGGTCCTGGTGGTCAGGGGTGAGGACTGTGTTTCCCAAGGATCATTTTCTACTGGGAAATACAGGGCACAGTATAATACACTAGAATCTATATACTGTAAAGATATTAGCCCTACCCCCAAATAATAATACAATTAGGGGGTCATTTATTATATAGAAATACGTCTATGTTAGGCTACTTTCACACTAGCGATCGGGGCTCCGCTTGTGAGCTCCGTTTGAAGGCTGTCACAAGCGGCCCCGAACGGATCCGTACAGCCCTAATGCATTCTGAGTGGACGCGGATCCGCTCAGAATGCATCAGTCTGGCGGCGTTCAGCCTCCGCTCAGCAGGCGGACACCTGAACGCTGCTTGAAGAGTTCGGGTGTCCGCCTGGCCGTGCGGAGGCAAACTGATCCGTCCAGACTTACAATGTAAGTCAATGGGGACGGATCCGTTTGAAGTTGACACAATATGGCTCAATTTTCAAATGGATCCGTCCCCCATTGACTTTCAATGTAAAGTCTTAACGGATCCGTTTGCATCCTCATGCAAACGTATCCGTTCTGAACGGATGTAAGCGTTTGCATTATAGGTGCGGATCCGTCTGTGCAAATACCAGACGGATCCGCACCTAAACGCAGGTATGAAAGTAGCCTTAGGCGTATTTCTGACACCGATTGTGGCACAAAGGTCCTTAGCACCACAATCTGTATCTTTTCCCGCTCATGCCAGGTCTAAAAAAGGATGGCGTGGGCAGGGAAGGGGATACAGTTATGGCCATGCAGTTATTGGATACCACCGCCATATAGTGATAACACCGCCATACAATGATAAAACCACCATACAGTGACCGGATAAAAGGGTATAAGAGGGCACAGTACAGGGAATGACTATGGGCACTGCACAGGGTGTGGTAAGAGGGCACAATGCAGGGTATAAGTGGGCACAGTACGGGGTGGGGGGAACAGTCACATGACCCTGTGACGTTAGAAGGTCCTTATGGTGAATGCTGTTCAGATGCCACCATATTGAGAGGCAGAGGAGTGAGACAGGGGCCCTGGGTGGACAGGAGGGGTGGACACAGCAAGTAGGTTGAAGGGGCTCTGAGGGGGATTCATACAAGAAGTAGGGGCAGGAGGTCTGTGCAGGGCAGCAACAGGAGATAGGGGGTGAAACAGGAGCTCTGGATACATGAGGGAGGAAAGGAGACAGCAGGGGCCCCATGAGGATGAGATAGGACAGGATATGGGGGGGGGGGCAGGTATCATGGAGGCAAACTGCTTAATGAAACAGTAATACAACTAAATAGAATGAAGCAGCAGCCGATCGGAGAGTCCCCCAGACAAGAAACAGTCACAGTGCAGACTCACTCACAGCTCCAGCCCTCCGGTCTCTCTCCTCAGGCAGGCAGCATGTTTCCTGTGTAGAGGGGGCATGTTCTGAGTCTCTGCAGCTCAGGGGGCCCCACCAAGGGGGTACTGCGTAACTGAAATGACAGCAGTGAGAGCTCCCATCTGTATTGATGGAAGTGCTCATAGCAGCTCAGTGGGCCCCCCCCAGGAGCATTGGGCCCCGGCACTTGCCCGGGGATGCCGGGTTATGACGCCGGCCCTGGTGCCTGGTCATGCAGGTTGTGCTCAGGTTCAGAACGTTAATGCCTCGCTTCAGGCTCTGATGGCACAGCGTGCAAACCACTCGGGTCTTGTCGTCAGCACATTGTTTGAAGAAGTGCCATGCCAGGGAACTCCTTGAAGCTGCCTTTGGGGTGCTCGGTCCCAGATGGCGGCGGTCAGTAGCAGGCGGAGTCTCTTGGCGGCGGGTGTTCTGCTTTAGCCCACTGCTCCTGTTCTGGTTCTGGCCAAACTGCCAGTTCGGTTGATGTACTGCTCCAAATTAAGATACGTGCACGGAGAGATCAGACAGACAACCCACTGCATGGGGTTAAAAAGGATCTCTGGTTTATTTCTGAAAACAACAGACAATACATAGTTTTCACGAGAGGAGAGAGTGGGAGGGGGGTGAAAGATAAAGTATATATTTTCTATTGGCTATGAACTCTCTACTTTTCTGTAACCTTGACGGCCAGAGGAAATTCCTCCCCCCTCCCCCCTTGCTCCTGGGTGAAACCGTTACTACTTCTTTCTTTGTAACTGCTTGCTTGAGCTGAACGGAAACCACAAAGAAACAGATTCTAGTTTATAGGTGTAGGCTGAATGCCTGGCCGCCATCTTAGCTCAACAAGCAAGTATCCATTTTGTATCAATAATCCATAACAGTCCCCCCTTGGAGACTTGATTGTAGACTTTCCCTTCACCTAGCGAATCCCCTGAGCATACCATTCGTATCCTCTTCACCCGCAGTGGCGACAACCTACCCCTTATAGGTAGGCTCCCGGTTGCTCGGACTTGTGGTAATACCCTGGGATTCATCTCACCTAGGGATGAGCGAACTCGAACTGTATAGTTCGGGTTTGTACCGAATTTTGGGGTGTCCGTGACACGGACCCGAACCCGGACATTTTCGTAAAAGTTCGGGTTCGGTGTTCGTCGCTTTCTTGGCGCTTTTGTGACGCTTTCTTGGCGCTTTTGTGACGCTTTCTTGGCGCTTTTTGAAAGGCTGCAAAGCAGCCAATCACTAAGCGTCATACTACTTGCCCCAAGAGGCCGTCACAGCCATGCCTACTATTGGCATGGCTGTGATTGGCCAGAGCACCATGTGACCCAGCCTCTATTTAAGCTGGAGTCACATAGCGCCGCCCGTCACTCTGCTCTGATTAGCGTAGGGAGAGGTTGCGGCTGCGACAGTAGGGCGAGATTAGGCAGATTAACTCCTCCAAAGGACTTGATTAATCGATCGATCTGCAGCTGTGGGTCATTGAGCTGCTGAAATTCAATTGCTCACTGTTTTTAGGCTGCCCAGACCGTTTGTCAGTCACTTTTTTCTGGGGTGATCGGCGCCATTTTGTGTCTTGTGGTGCGCCAGCACAAGCTGCGACCAAGTGCATTTAACCCTCAATGGTGTGGTTGTTTTTTGGCTAAAGCCTACATCAGGGTGAAGCTGTCACACCAAGTGCATTTAACCAGCAATAGTCTGTTCATTTTTTGGCCATATACTACATCAGGGGCAAGCTGCGCCTGTCACCAAGTGCATTTAACCCTCAGTAGTGTGGTTGGTCAAGCTGTCACACCAAGTGCATTTAACCAGCAATAGTCTGTTCATTTTTTGGCCATATACTACATCAGGGGCAAGCTGCGCCCGTCACCAAGTGCATTTAACCAGCAATAGTGTGGTTATTTTTTGGCCATATCCCAGTCTAATTCTGTCACTAAATCCATACCGGTCACCCAGCGCCTAAATACTAGGCCTCAAATTTATATCCCGCTAAATCTCTCGTTACCGCTGTCCTGTTCTGGCTGGGCAAGTTATTTAGTGTCCGTCAAAGCACATTTTTTGTTCTGGGTTGAAGTACAATTCCCAATTTAGCAATTTCATAATTTAGTGGTTTCTGCTATATCAGAGCTATTTGAAATCTATCCCTAAAAGGGTATATAATATTCAAGGTGCACATAGGGTCATTCAGAATAACTTCACACACACGCTACTGTGCATTTCCAAGTCTAATTCTGTCAGTAAATCCATACCGGTCACCCAGCGCCTAAATACTAGGCCTCAAATTTATATCCCGCTAAATCTGTCGTTACCGCTGTACTGTTCTGGCTGGGCAAGTTATTTAGTGTCCGTCAAAGCACATTTTTTGTTCTAGGTTGAAAAACAATTCCCAATTTAGCAATTTCCTAATTTAGTGGTTTCTGCTGTATCAGAGCTATTTGAAATCTATCCCTAAAAGGGTATATAATATTCAAGGTGCACATAGGGTCATTCAGAATAACTTCACACACACGCTACTGTGCATTTCCAAGTCTAATTCTGTCAGTAAATCTATCCCGGTCACCCAGCGCCTAAATACTAGGCCTCAAATTTATATTCAGCTGAATTTGAATACAATACATTGGGCCAAATAATATATTTGTTGTTGTGGTGAACGATAACAGTGAGGAAAACATCTAGTAAGGGACGCGGACGTGGACATGGTCGTGGTGGTGTTAGTGGACCCTCTGGTGCTGGGAGAGGACGTGGCCGTTCTGCCACATCCACACGTCCTAGTGTACCAACTACCTCAGGTCCCAGTAGCCGCCAGAATTTACAGCGATATATGGTAGGGCCCAATGCCGTTCTAAGGATGGTAAGGCCTGAGCAGGTACAGGCATTAGTCAATTGGGTGGCCGACAGTGGATCCAGCACGTTCACATTATCTCCCACCCAGTCTTCTGCAGAAAGCGCACAGATGGCGCCTGAAAACCAACCCCATCAGTCTGTCACATCACCCCCATGCATACCAGGGAAACTGTCTCAGCCTCAAGTTATGCAGCAGTCTCTTATGCTGTTTGAAGACTCCGCTGGCAGGGTTTCCCAAGGGCATCCACCTAGCCCTTCCCCAGCGGTGAAAGACATAGAATGCACTGACGCACAACCACTTATGTTTCCTGATGATGAGGACATGGGAATACCACCTCAGCATGTCTCTGATGATGACGAAACACAGGTGCCAACTGCTGCGTCTTTCTGCAGTGTGCAGACTGAACAGGAGGTCAGGGATCAAGACTGGGTGGAAGACGATGCAGGGGACGATGAGGTCCTAGACCCCACATGGAATGAAGGTTGTGCCACTGACTTTCACAGTTCGGAGGAAGAGGCAGTGGTGAGACCGAGCCAACAGCGTAGCAAAAGAGGGAGCAGTGGGCAAAAGCAGAACACCCGCCGCCAAGAGACTCCGCCTGCTACTGACCGCCGCCATCTGGGACCGAGCACCCCAAAGGCAGCTTCAAGGACTTCCCTGGCATGGCACTTCTTCAAACAATGTGCTGACGACAAGACCCGAGTGGTTTGCACGCTGTGCCATCAGAGCCTGAAGCGAGGCATTAACGTTCTGAACCTGAGCACAACCTGCATGACCAGGCACCTGCATGCAAAGCATGAACTGCAGTGGAGTAAACACCTTAAAACCAAGGAAGTCACTCAGGCTCCCCCTGCTACCTCTTCTGCTGCTGCCGCCTCGGCCTCTTCCTCTGCCTCTGGAGGAACGTTGGCACCTGCCGCCCAGCAAACAGGGGATGTACCACCAACACCACCACCACCTCCGTCACCAAGCATCTCAACCATGTCACACGGCAGCGTTCAGCTCTCCATCTCACAAACATTTGAGAGAAAGCGTAAATTCCCACCTAGCCACCCTCGATCCCAGGCCCTGAATGCCAGCATTTCTAAACTACTGGCCTATGAAATGCTGTCATTGAGGCTGGTGGACACAGACAGCTTCAAACAGCTCATGTCGCTTGCTGTCCCACAGTATGTTGTTCCCAGCCGGCACTACTTCTCCAAGAGAGCCATGCCTTCCTTGCACAACCAAGTATCCGATAAAATCAAGTGTGCACTGCGCAACCCCATCTGTGGCAAGGTCCACCTAACCACAGATACGTGGACCAGTAAGCACGGCCAGGGACGCTATATCTCCCTAACTGCACACTGGGTAAATGTAGTGGCAGCTGGGCCCCAGGCGGAGAGCTGTTTGGCGCACGTCCTTCCGCCGCCAAGGATCACAGGGCAACATTCTTTGCCTCCTGTTGCCACCTCCTCCTACTCGACTTCCTCCTCCTCTTCTTCCACCTGCTCATCTAGTCAGCCACACACCTTCACCACCAACTTCAGCACAGCCCGGGGTAAACGTCAGCAGGCCATTCTGAAACTCATATGTTTGGGGGACAGGCCCCACACCGCACAGGAGTTGTAGGGGGGGTATAGAACAACAGACCGAGTGGTTGCTGCCGGTGAGCCTCAAGCCCGGCCTGGTGGTGTGTGATAATGGGCGAAATCTCGTTGCAGCTCTGGGACTAGCCAGTTTGACGCACATCCCTTGCTTGGTGCATGTGCTGAATTTGGTGGTGCAGAAGTTCATTCACAACTACCCCGACATGTCAGAGCTGCTGCATAAAGTGTGGGCCGTCTGTTCGCGCTTCCGGCGTTCACATCCTGCTGCTGCTCGCCTGTCTGCGCTACAGCGTAACTTCGGCCTTCCCGCTCACCGCCTCATATGCGACGTGCCCACCAGGTGGAACTCCACCTTGCACATGCTGGACAGACTGTGCGAGCAGCAGCAGGCCATAGTGGAGTTTCAGCTGCAGCACGCACGGGTGAGTCGCACTGCGGAACAGCACCACTTCACCACCAATGACTGGGCCTTCATGCGAGACCTGTGTGCCCTGTTGCGCTGTTTCGAGTACTCCACCAACATGGCCAGTGGTGATGACGCCGTTATCAGCGTTACAATACCACTTCTATGTCTCCTTGAGAAAACACTTAGGGCGATGATGGAAGAGGAGGTGGCCCAGGAGGAGGAGGAGGAGGAGGAGGAGGAGGAGGAAGAGGGGTCATTTTTAGCACTTTCAGGCCAGTCTCTTCGAAGTGACTCAGAGGGAGGTTTTTGGCAACAGCAGAGGCCAGGTAAAAATGTGGCCAGCCAGGGCCCACTACTGGAGGACGAGGATGAGGAGGAGGTGGAGGAGGATGAGGATGAAGCATGGGCACAGCGGGGTGGCACCCAACGCAGCTCGGGTCCATCACTGGTGCGTGGCTGGGGGGAAAGGCAGGACGATGACGATACGCCTCCCACAGAGGACAGCTTGTCCTTACCCCTGGGCAGCCTGGCACACATGAGCGACTACATGCTGCAGTGCCTGCGCAACGACAGCAGAGTTGCCCACATTTTAACGTGTGCGGACTACTGGGTTGCCACCCTGCTGGATCCACGCTACAAAGACAATGTGCCCACCTTACTTCCTGCACTGGAGCATGATAGGAAGATGCGCGAGTACAAGCGCACGTTGGTAGACGCGCTACTGAGAGCATTCCCAAATGTCACAGGGGAATAAGTGGAAGCCCAAGGCCAAGGCAGAGGAGGAGCAAGAGGTCACCAAGGCAGCTGTGTCACGGCCAGCTCCTCTGAGGGCAGGGTTAGCATGGCAGAGATGTGGAAAAGTTTTGTCAACACGCCACAGCTAACTGCACCACCACCTGATACGCAACGTGTTAGCAGGAGGCAATATTTCACTAACATGGTGGAACAGTACGTGTGCACACCCCTCCACGTACTGACTGATGGTTCGGCCTCATTCAACTACTGGGTCTCTAAATTGTCCACGTGGCCAGAGCTAGCCTTTTATGCCTTGGAGGTGCTGGCCTGCCCGGCAGCCAGCGTTTTGTCTGAACGTGTATTCAGCACGGCAGGGGGCGTCATTACAGACAAACGCAGCCGCCTGTCTACAGCCAATGTGGACAAGCTGACGTTCATAAAAATGAACCAGGCATGGATCCCACAGGACCTGTCCGTCCCTTGTCCAGATTAGACATTAACTACCTCCTCTTAACCATATATTATTGTACTCCAGGGCACTTCCTCATTCAATCCTATTTTTATTTTCATTTCACCATTATATTGCAAGGCTACCCAAATTTGAATGAACCTCTCCTCTGTCTGGGTGCCGGGGCCTAAATATATGCCAATGGACTGTTCCAATGTTGGGTGACGTGAAGCCTGATTCTCTGCTATGACATGCAGACTAATTCTCTGCTGACATGAAGCCAGATTCTCTGTTACGGGACCTCTCTCCTCTGCCTGGGTGCCGGGGCCTAAATATCTGAGAATGGACTGTTCCAGTGGTGGGTGACGGGAAGCCAGATTCTCTGCTATGGAACCTCTCTCCAATTGATTTTGGAGAATTTTTATTTTTATTCATTTCCCTATCCACATTTGTTTGCAGGGGATTTACCTACATGTTGCTGCCTTTTGCAGCCCTCTAGCCCTTTCCTGGGCTGTTTTACAGCCTTTTTAGTACCGAAAAGTTCGGGTCCCCATTGATCCCGAACCCTAACATTTCCGGGAAGTTCGGCCGAACTTCTCGAACCCGAACATCCAGGTGTTCGCTCAACTCTAATCTCACCCTATCTCAGCCATGCATCATTGTGAGGAGGGGGAGCTGTGTTGAACAATGTTTCCTTCTGTCCTTCCTCATCGTAGAGGAGCATAATAGGTCGTTCATCAGTTTTCTTCATTCTTTTTGAAAAGCGGGTCACACAAATAACAACGAGCTTAATCACTACATATATCACCAATATTATTAGGGCTACCTGCAATATTACTTGGACAATTCCCATGAGCCAACCCCCAATACCTTTGAACCAGTTATTGGGGTTAAGGGAAGAGAAGGTATCAGACCACCATGTATCTTTATCAGCTTTATGTGCGTCCATCCATTTATCCCTTAAATCCGCCATCTTCTCTATACCCACCTTAACTTGCAAATTACCCTGCGGGTCTATGTAATGGCAACAAGAGGGTCCCACAACCTGGCACATACCTCCATCTTTAGCTGTAACATAATCTAGAACTAATGTGTGTTGGTTGGTGACAATGATTAACTGGTTTTGCACAATGTTTGAGGTATTCATAAGTCTCATCACTTCCCATATTTGGTCATCTAGGTAGTCTGTTGCTACTACCAGATGATCCCACATCTGCGCTATCATGGGATATATGAAGATGGAACTAACAGTTTTGTTGGTAATGCTCATCTCTACTACATGTGGCTTGCCATTTGGTCTGGGTGTGTTATCTTTGGCCCTACGGTACAAGGTGTGTTTAGGTACTGCATTTATGCCAATTTCAGAGTGTGGTACTATAAAGGTAGCAGGAGTAAGCCTGGCGATGGTGCACAGTCCTGTGACATTCTCGGATAACCATTTGTACACTTTGTGTCCACAAACTAAGTATATGTCTTCTGGAACTGCTACTGCTGTGCCATTGAATAATCGGGTAATTAGTTTGGCTAATTGTGTCCCTTTCGCCAAATCATATCCTTTTGACTGACTTTCGGTGTCGTTAGCTAATATACCTGTCAGGAGATCCTGTACAGTACGGTTGTTACAGGGCAGATCCTTTCCGTTCTCAGCATCTACACCAATACACTGCACGTGGCTGTCTGTTTTTGAATCATTGTAACCTGAGTGTATGTGTGGACTAAATGTCATACCTTTGGTTTGTACTTGGAGACAATAACAGTGTGTCCAGCTTGGAAAACATGTGACATTAGCCCAGTGTCCCTCTTGCCAAGGAGTGGAGCTATAATCTACCGAGGGTCCTGATCTGTTTATCATGAGCAATGAGGCATCTGCCCACCCTGCAACAGGTAAGGCTACTTCCCTGTCCTTGTTTGTACTGGATTTAACTTGGTGTATACTAGTGATAAAGATGGTAGAATTAGACAGGTCAATCAGTTCAGAAAGGTCCACGGGTATTGCAAAATAAGGCATACTGGTTGAACTCACGGGACTGTGGGTACAGATCCAACAATCTGAGTGTCTCAACCCCTGGACTAGAATTTGATGGTGCCGTGTCAGTGAATTGTCCCATTCATCACCCAGTGGTGTGAACACTGCTGATATGCCCACTGTCAAAGTCATGATCAGTATGTGAATCCTCATGGCTTATTGTTCCAGGGTCGTCGGGACAGCCTTTTTACTCTTTTACAATGTGAGGCGTGGATCCAGGTAAGCCTCCCTTCTAGTTTTACAGAGGTCGGGGTAGTCAGCAACATCTGGTAAGGCCCCTTGTATCGTGGTTCGAGGGTGTTTCTGATGTGTTTCTTTACCACCACCCACTCTCCAGGTTTGAGATTGTGTATTCCCTCTAGGGAGTCAGGATCTGGAATGGAAGAGAAAACTTGTGCACGTATGTTAGACAATTGTTTACTCAGGGCAATCACATATTTAGCAACAGATTCATAATGCATTTGCAATTGCTGTGGGAAGTACTGTCCCATCCTAGGCCGTGTCCTAAACAAAATTTGGTGTGGAGGCCTAGGGGTGTGTCTAGCTGAAAATAGTGCTATTGGCAGGCATTGTACCCAACTGAGCCCTGTCTCCCTAGTCATTTTGAGCATCTTGGACTTCAGTACCCCGTTCAGTCGTTTGACTTTGTCGCTGCTTTGGGGTCTGTAGGGTGTGTGATAGGCTAAGTGTGACCCTACCATCTTCCAGACTTCTTGGGTTAATCTAGCAGTGAATGCTGGGCCCTGATCACTCTCAATGACCTCAGGTACTCTGAACCTACAGACAAGCTCCTGCATCAGTTTTTTTGCAGTAGTGGTTGCTGTCTGGTTTCGGACGGGGTAGGCTTCTGGCCACCCAGAGAACAAGTCTACCACTACTAGCACATATTGAAACCCTTGGCACATTGGCATCTGGATGTGGTCAATTTGAATCCGTTGGAACGGGTACTGGGCTTTGGGGAGACATTTGGTTGGTGTAGGCTCAGGTCTTCCCGGGTTGCACTGCGCACAGATGAGGCAAGACTGAGTATGCCTCACCAGGACAGGGGTTATCCCTGGGGCCATTGTCTATTAGTTCTTTCATGATGGTCTTAGATTGGTGGGTGGGCCCATGAGCTATTGAAGCTATCAGAGGATAGAGAGCTTTGGGCAGAGATGCTCTCTTTCCTTGGGTCCACAGTCCAGATTCTTTCTCTTCTTGGGCTGACTCTTTTAGCCAATCCAATTTTCCTTGTGGCATGGCCTGTTTCTGTATTTGTTTCAGGAGGTCCCATGTGATTTCTTCTTGTTCCAGGTCTTCCTGTGTTATCATAATCTGGTCTGACTGGACTCTTTCCTCTTTCACTGCTGCTTCCTTGGCTGCTTGGTCAGCTAGGGCTTTTCCTCTGGCTTCAGAGGTGTCAGCTCGAGTATGCCTGTAGATCAATAAAATCTTCAGATTCTCCAGTATACTCCCCCCTTGGAAGAGGAAGGAGTGCAGCAGGATGGAGGATGTGGCACCTCTGAATGGTGACATTATCTGGCAGAAGCAAACTACACGGAAGCCGGAGGTGGCGCTGTGCAGTGAGGTGTTTAGGTTGAGTCTGCTGGAGGATGGCAGAAATGTCACGGGGAGCCAGAATAGTGAGGGGATGACCCAGCACAACGTCAGATGTGACATTTAGAAGAGAGCTGGCAGCATGGATAGCTCTGACACAGGAAGGGGCTTCTCTGGCTACTGGGTCCAGTCTCTTTGTATGGTAGGACTTTGGGGTCCTTCAGAGTCACAGTGACTGGTGGGACATTGAGGTATCCAATATCCTGGGGTCCTCTGGCCCAGAGAGTATTGGGGATGAGCTGCAAAATGGTTTGCAGCGAATCCCCTTGCTCATATGAATCAGTGCAGAATTTTATTGTCAGACATCCGGCAGCCGTGGGTGTCACATAATTTGAGTGAAAACCACAAAGACCAAGAAGCGAGACAGTTTCTTATCAGACTAACACAGCAGAAACTAACATTTCTGTGAAAAGAAAAAAGGTGGGGGTCAACTGATCCCCCGCAGCTGTCCTGCAGTGTGGTGGAATGATCTGCTAATTTAGCTTTTGTCCATTTCTGTAGTTGTTCTATAAAGAATTCTCCAGACTCATGATCCCAGGGGTCAAAGTTAGCACCTTTAAGTTCAGGGATGTGGATTTGATCCATTATCAGTGTGGAGTATTCACCTGTCTTGTTTTCCACTATACTTTGCAGGTCCGACCATGTGCACCCATAGGTTTGATGCACTTGGGACAGTTTCCTGAAAAAGGGCATGGGATGGGTCTCAGGGTCAGGCAGTAAATTCACTATGGTGAATAACTGTTGTGGGGTGAAAGACACATATTTTGGTGGTCCCTGTGGCCGGTTAAGTGCTAGGGCTTCTTTCAGTGTCTCAAGGTTTCCCTGCTCAATTTTCTGTAAGTTCTTTTGTAACTCTGTAATCTTACCCTGCAGTATTTGATCTTGTGAACGTCGTGATGGGCGCACGGTCATGGGTACAGTCCACTGTGGTGCCAGGGGTAAAGTTGGCGGATCCCCGTAGTCTGTCGGGGTACCCCGCGAAGGAGTCTGCATATTACCCGGTGCATTTTGTATGCCCATTGTGGATTCTGCAGCACCGTCTGCATCCCCCTGTTCTGCTTCATCAGGTTGCCCCCCTACCATTATAGGAGTAAGGGTGGCAGGTGAGTGGGGTAGCATGAATGTACCGTCCGGGTTAACCATGGGGTACAAGGTAGTAGGAAAGGGCAAGGGTGACATAGGAGTGACGGGGGGGGGTCCGGACCGAATGATATTAAAGGTCCGTTCATGGGCGTTGCCTGGGGACAAGATGGCGCTGTAGCTAACAAGGGAAGTGATGGGACGTGCCGGGGAGTAGTTACCAAGGTGTGGTTTTGTGGGTGGGGAACCCCACAGGGAAGGCACGTATCACGGGAGGAGGGATTCTGTTGACCACATGTTTTGCAGGTCCACCCACCTGCTTTTTTCCCGGCGCCATTATAGGGTGGTGGCAAGTCATGTATCAATGCAACACCAGGCTTACATAAATATCTCTGTCTTTTCTCATCAAAATTTAGTTCCCCCCGGTCTGTTCAAATTCTTTACTACAGTCCAACCACACACGGACTATGTCTGTCAATTTATCATCTTCTAACTTCCCCCTCTTCTCGTTTAACAACACTTGCCAGGTAGCACTACATAGGATGCCTCCTTTACAGACACCTTTAACTCTTCTCCAACTTACTTAATCCTTTTATGAAACGTTTGCCTCTCCTGTCCGCCACGTACTGTTCAGGTGAACAGTAACCCTTCGGGACACTTTCCTCATTTCCCATTATCTCTCGTACCTACTGAAGCCGCCTAAAGACCTCTGCATAGAGTAATCACTGGACGCGAAGACCTTTGAGTCCCGGTCAGCACACTCTGGGCTACCGTGAACCGCTCTCCACCCATCTGTGATCGTCCCCTTTATGGAGATTCGAGTCAGACACCGGGCTGAACTCCGATACAGGCAGTGATACTTGTCAACAGGGTCTTCACAACTTATAGGCACAACACAGTACATCAAGACTTTTAAAAAAACATATGGGGTTCTTACTTTCATGCCCTCGAGGACGTCCCAGACTGCTTCCGCACCCCTCCCTCAGACGAACACCAAGAGGCTACACCAGGGGACACTTTATAGGCAAGATGACTCAATTTTCCTACCTCATATCACGGGTTGCGATCCCGGTGTCCGTTAGTGCGCCTCTCCTCGTCTGGTCTCTGGGGGTACGGGAACAGAGGGTCCAATCCTCGAGCCCCACGTTGGGCGCCAAAATTGTTCTGGTTCTGGCCAAACTGCCAGTTCGGTTGATGTACTGCTCCAAATTAAGATACGTGCACGGAGAGATCAGACAGACAACCCACTGCATGGGGTTAAAAAGGATCTCTGGTTTATTTCTGAAAACAACAGACAATACATAGTTTTCACGAGAGGAGAGAGTGGGAGGGGGGTGAAAGATAAAGTATATATTTTCTATTGGCTATGAACTCTCTACTTTTCTGTAACCTTGATGGCCAGAGGAAATTCCTCCCCCCTCCCCCCTTGCTCCTGGGTGAAACCGTTACTACTTCTTTCTTTGTAACTGCTTGCTTGAGCTGAACGGAAACCACAAAGAAACACATGATAAAAACACAAAGTAAGATTCTAGTTTATAGGTGTAGGCTGAATGCCTGACCGCCATCTTAGCTCAACAAGCAAGTATCCATTCCATAACACTCCCTCTTTTGCTACGCTGTTGGCTCGGTCTCACCACTGCCTCTTCCTCCGAACTGTGAAAGTCAGTGGCACGACCTTCATTCCATGTGGGGTCTAGGACCTCATCGTCCCCTGCATCGTCTTCCACCCAGTCTTCCTCCCTGAACTCCTGTTCAGTCTGCACACTGCAGAAAGACGCAGCAGTTGGCACCTGTGTTTCGTCATCATCAGAGACATGCTGAGGTGGTATTCCCATGTCCTCATCATCAGGAAACATAAGTGGTTGTGCGTCAGTGCAGTCTATGTCTTTCACCGCTGGGGAAGGGCTAGGTGGATGCCCTTGGGAAACCCTGCCAGCGGAGTCTTCAAACAGCATAAGAGACTGCTGCATAACTTGAGGCTGAGACAGTTTCCCTGGTATGCATGGGGGTGATGTGACAGACTGATGGGGTTGGTTTTCAGGCGCCATCTGTGCGCTTTCTGCAGAAGACTGGGTGGGAGATAATGTGAACGTGCTGGATCCACTGTCGGCCACCCAATTGACTAATGCCTGTACCTGCTCAGGCCTTACCATCCTTAGAACGGCATTGGGCCCCACCAAATATCGCTGTAAATTCTGGCGGCTACTGGGACCTGAGGTAGTTGGTACACTAGGACGTGTGGATGTGGCAGAACGGCCACGTCCTCTCCCAGCACCAGAGGGTCCACTAACACCACCACGACCATGTCCACGTCCGCGTCCCTTACTAGATGTTTTCCTCATTGTTATCGTTCACCACAACAACAAAAATATTATTTGGCCCAATGTATTGTATTCAAATTCAGCTGAATATAAATTTGAGGCCTAGTATTTAGGCGCTGGGTGACCGGGATAGATTTACTGACAGAATTAGACTTGGAAATGCACAGTAGCGGGTGTGTGAAGTTATTCTGAATGACCCTATGTGCACCTTGAATATTATATACCCTTTTAGGGATAGATTTCAAATAGCTCTGATACAGCAGAAACCACTAAATTAGGAAATTGCTAAATTGGGAATTGTGTTTCAACCCAGAACAAAAAATGTGCTTTGACGGACACTAAATAACTTGCCCAGCCATAACAGTACAGCGGTAACGACAGATTTAGCGGGATATAAATTTGAGGCCTAGTATTTAGGCGCTGGGTGACCGGTATAGATTTACTGACAGAATTAGACTGGGATATGGCCAAAAAATAACCACACTATTGCTGGTTAAATGCACTTGGTGTGACAGCTTGACCAACCACACTACTGAGGGTTAAATGCACTTGGTGACGGGCGCAGCTTGCCCCTGATGTAGTATATGGCCAAAAAAATGAACAGACTATTGCTGGTTAAATGCACTTGGTGTGACAGCTTGACCAACCACACTACTGAGGGTTAAATGCACTTGGTGACGGGCGCAGCTTGCCCCTGATGTAGTATATGGCCAAAAAATAAACAGACTATTGCTGGTTAAATGCACTTGGTGTGACAGCTTCACCCTGATGTAGGCTTTAGCCAAAAAACAACCACACCATTGAGGGTTAAATGCACTTGGTCGCAGCTTGTGCTGGCGCACCACAAGACACAAAATGGCCGCCGATCACCCCAGAAAAAAGTGACTGACAAACGGTCTGGGCAGCCTAAAAACAGTGAGCAATTGAGTATCAGCAGCTCAATGACCCACAGCTGCAGATCGATCAATAATCAAGTCCTTTGGAGGAGTTAATCTGCCTATTCTCGCCCTACTGTCGCAGCCGCAACCTCTCCCTACGCTAATCAGAGCAGAGTGACGGGCGGCGCTATGTGACTCCAGCTTAAATAGAGGCTGGGTCACATGGTGCTCTGGCCAATCACAGCCATGCCAATAGTAGGCATGGCTGTGACGGCCTCTTGGGGCAAGTAGTATGACGCTTGTTGATTGGCTGCTTTGCAGCCTTTCAAAAAGCGCCAAGAAAGCGTCAAAAAGCGCCAAGAAAGCGACGAACACCGAACCCGGACTTTTACGAAAATGTTCGGGTCCGTGTCACGGACACCCCAAAATTCGGTACGAACCCGAACTATACAGTTCGAGTTTGCTCATCCCTAAAAATAATTAACCGCCAATAAAAACCCTGATGTAGGGTATTGCACTCATTTTTATTTTTTTTAACTCTATATGACAGCGGTATTTGTGGCCTAAATTTCTCAGTAACTTATGCATGTCTAATCCCAGATGTGCAGTATATTAGAGGGTTTTTCCACCCCAGTAACCAAAAAGCCGTATTTCTGGCCTAAATGTGACACTCACTTATGCACGTCTAATCCTAGATGTGCACTATATGAAAAAAAGTATTTTTTTAACCCCAGTAAGCAAAAAGCTATATTTCAGGACTTGCAGACATGCAGATATCCTGTGCTGGTGCACTATCGATGCATAAAATGGCTGCCGATTATGTATTGTTATTGACAAACTGAAGTAAAAAAAGTTCGTTTTCAGCAGTAGTTGGCTCAGGGCAGGCTTAAAAAAATTGTGCACTGCACCCACAAAACACATTTGCTGTAGATCGCTGAGTAAAAAAAGCAGTTCTTGATAAGATTTCTCCCTGATCTCTCCCTCACAGCAGCTGCAGCCTCAACCTACACTAATCCGAGCAGAGTGACGGTCGGCGCTACGTGACTTCAGCTTAAATAGAGGCTGGGTCACATTCTGCAGTTGGCCAGTCACAGCCATGCCAATAGTAGGCATGGCTGTGATGGCCTTTTGGGGCAAGTAGTATGACGCTTGTTGATTGGCTGCTGTGCAGCCTTTCAAAAAGCGCCAAGAAAGCGTCGAACACCGAACTCGAACCCAAACTTTTACGTAAATGTTCGGATTCGGGTCCGGGTGCCAAAAAACCTAAAGTTCGGTACGAACCCGAACTTTACAGTTCAGGTTCGCTCAACTCTAATCATGGATCCTCCAGATCTGCGGAAGATTCCGATGAAACGCTACTGGATTGACCACTGCGGATATTTTGTAAGGTCCAATAAATCTTGGACCCAGTTTCCAAGATGGTACTCTCAGTTTAATATTTTTAGTAGATAACCACACCAGTCATACGTCTCTTGTCAGCCATTCGCTTATACCTCTCACCCATCCTCTCCAAATTAACTTGAATCTTCCGCCAGATAGAAGACAAGTCAGAAGAAAATCTCTCCTCCTCTGGCATCCCAGAGGAACTAGTCCCAGAAAAGGTACCAAACTGAGGATGAAAACCGTATGCTCCAAAAAATAGCGACTTACCCTCGGACTCCTGCCTACGATTATTCAAAGCAAATTCTGCTAGGGATAAGAATGAGGACCAGTCCTCCTGGTTTTCAGCCACAAAGCACCTCAAGTAGGTCTCCAGGTTTTGATCGCCCTCCAAAACCTGGAAACATACTGCGTGCCCCTATCAGAAACCATATCCGAGGGAATGCCATGTAATTTCACGATGCTATCCACAAAAACCTGAGCAACAGTCTTAGCATTGGGCAGACTAGCTAACGATACAAAGTGAGCCATTTTACTGAAACGGTCAACAATTACCAAAATCACAGTTTCCCCGGAGGAACTCGGCAGATCAGTAATAAAGTCCGTAGACAAGTGCGTCCAAGGACGAGATGGAATAGACAATGGAAGAAGTGAACCAGAAGATCGAGTGTGAGGAACCTTTGACCGTGCACAGGTCTCACAATTGTCAAGGAACCATGAACCAGACGTACAACAAGAGATAAGTGGAAATAAGAAGGCTTTATTGAAAATCAAGCTGTAAGGCAAAAGTCCAAACGGATGGCTAAACCGAAGCAGGGTCTTGCGAAGCCAGAGGTCAGGGACCAGGAGGGTAATCAGACGAAGCTTGGATCAGGAACCAGCAGGGTAATCAGACGAAGCTTGGATCAGGAACCAGCAGGGTAGTCAGACGAAGCCTGGATCAGGAACCAGCAGGGTAGTCAGACGAAGCCAGGATCAGGAACCAGAAGCAGCAGCGGTCTTAGAAGCATGTGAACACAGGAGGACCAAGCAAGGAACTGAAGCCACAGACCTCCTATATATATGAGCTAGGCGTCCAGCTCCTCCCAGTGGGGAGGAGAAGCCGCCGGGTGGGAGGCTACAAGAAACCCAGAAACCAAGATGGCCGCCAGCACATGTCAAACGAAGGAGAACAGCAAGAAGGTAAGACCATGACAGTACCTCCCCCTCAAGGGCCCCTCCTCCGCGGAGTAAAGAACGGTTTCTGAGGGAAGCGTGCGTGGAAGGCTCGGAGCAAGGCAGGAGCATGGACATCTGCGGAGGGAACCCAGGAACGCTCCTCTGGACCATAACCACGCCAATGGACCAAAAACTGCACCCGACCGCGGACCAGGCGTGAGTCCAGGATATTGCTCACCTCATACTCCTCACGATTGCCCACTTGGACCGGACGAGGCCGAGGAACCGAGGAAGTGAAACGATTACACACCAGTGGCTTCAACAGGGAGACATGAAACACGTTGGAGATCCGCATGCCAGGAGGAAGCGCAAGGGCATAGGCTACCGGGTTTACCCTGCGAAGCACTCGGAAGGGACCGACAAAGCGAGGCGCCAGCTTGGGAGTGGGCACTCGAAGGTTGAGGTTGCGGGTGGACAACCATACGCGGTCTCCGACCTGGTAGGAAGGAGCGGGCGCTCGTCTGCGATCAGCCTGGAGTCTCTGGCGCTGCGCAGAGACCTCAAGGGACCTCTGGATCTGTACCCAAGAAGCACGTAGGACGGAAAGGTGATCCTCCACAGCCGGAATATCCTGGGGAGAGAATACCTCTGGTAACACGGCAGGTTGGAACCCATAATTGGCCATGAAGGGAGACGTCCCAGAGGAAGAGTTCACCGCCGTGTTCCTGGCAAACTCAGCCCAAGGCAGGAGGTAAACCCAATTGTCTTGGTGATCGGAGACATAGCAACGAAGGAATTGCTCCAAGGCCTGATTGGATCGTTCTGCGTCCCCATTGGACTGAGGGTGGTAGGCCGAGGAGAAAGAGAGATGAATCCCCAACTGGGAGCAAAAGGAGCGCCAGAACCTGGACACAAACTGACTCCCCCGATCCGACACAATCTCCTTGGGCAAACCGTGCAACCGGAAGACCTCCCTGGCAAAAATCGTGGCCAACTCTTGTGCAGAGGGTAACTTCTTGAGAGGAACACAGTGGCACATTTTGGAAAACCGATCCACAATCATGAGAATGACCGTATGGCCTCGGGATGCAGGAAGGTCCACAATGAAATCCATCCCCAGGTGTGACCATGGACGCTCCCCGGTGGCTATGGGTTGCAAAAGGCCCAACGGACGGTGCCGAGGGGACTTACTCTGGGCACAAACGGAGCATGCCGCTACATATGCGGCGATGTCGGAACGTAGAGAAGGCCACCAGAACAGACGTGAAACAGCCCAGGACAGCTGATTCTTTCCAGGATGCCCCGCGGCCTTGGAGTTATGGTAGGTTCGCAACAACCGAGTGCGCAACTCCTCAGGCACAAAACATCTGCCGTTGGGTCTCCCAGAGGGAGCACCAGATTGAGCCGCCAAAATCTGCTCACCCAGGGGAGAGGTCAGGCTGGTGCGAATGGCGGCCAGGATCTGATTCGGAGGTATGACCGAAGTCGGAATCGACTCCTCCCCGGACAGCTCGGAGTACTGCCGTGATAAGGCATCCGCTCTGATGTTCTTGGAACCGGGTAGGTAGGAGACCACGTAATTAAAACGTGACAAGAACAGAGCCCATCTGGCCTGACGTGGTGTCAATCTCTTGGCCTCAGAGAGGTAGGTCAGATTCTTGTGGTCCGTCAGGATGAGAACCGGAACCACCGAGCCCTCGAGCAAGTGCCTCCATTCTTTAAGGGCCTGCACGATGGCCAATAACTCCCTGTCACCAATCTGATAGTTGCACTCCGCGGAAGACAGTTTCCGGGAGTAAAACCCACAAGGAAGCAGAGGACCCTCTGGTGTTCTACGCTGAGACAGAAGGGCGCCTACTCCCGTCTCAGACGCGTCCACCTCGAGGACAAAAGGCAACCCAGGGTTGGGATGCGACAGAATCGGAGCCGACACAAAGGCGGACTTTAGAGCCTCAAAAGCTCGGATGGCCTCGAGCGGCCAGGCCTGGGGATTACTGCCCTTCCTGGTCAGATCCGTGAGAGGCTTGGCTAGCATGGAAAAGTCCCTGATGAACTTCCGATAATAATTGGCGAAGCCCAAAAAGCGCTGCAGGGCACGAAGACCACTGGGCTGGGGCCACTGTAAGACAGCCGAAACCTTCTCAGGGTCCATGGAGAACCCCTCAGCGGAAATGATGTAACCTAAGAAGGTTACCTGGGATCGGTGAAATTCGCATTTCTCAAGCTTACCGAACAGCTTGTTCTCCCGTAACCGTTGCAACACTCGTCTGACATCCAGAATGTGGGCCTCCATGGATTCAGAATATACCAAGATGTCATCCAAATAGACCACCACACACTGCTGCAACAGGTCACGGAAAACATCGTTGATGAATTCCTGGAAGACTGCGGGCGCATTGCACAACTCAAAGGGCATAACCAAGGATTCATAATGACCGGTCCTGGTGTTAAACGCGGTCTTTCACTCATCGCCCGCCTTGATCCTTACCAGGTTATATGCCGCCCTCAGGTCGAGTTTGGTAAAGACCGTGGCCCCTTTAAGGCGATCGAACAGCTCGGAAATCAAGGGTATCGGGTAAGCGTTCTTGATCGTGATGCGATTGAGACCCCTGTAATCGATGCAAGGCCTCAACTCGCCGCCCTTCTTTTTCACAAAGAAAAATCCAGCCCCTGCCGGGGACGAGGATTTGCGAATGTGTCCGCGTGAAAGCGCCTCCCTCACGTACTCCTCCATGGCCTCATTCTCCGCTACCGACAGTGGATAGACTTTGCCACGAGGAGGAACGGCACCAGATTGTAACTCTATGGCACAATCGTATGGGCGGTGCGGAGGTAGGGCAACCGCACGCACCTTATCGAATACATCCCGGTACTCCTCGTATTCAGGAGGCAACAGAGAGTCCGAGGAAGTACACAGCAACTTGACAGACCCATGGATGCAACTAGCCCCACACTGCGGTGACCACGAGAGGATCTCGGCCGACCTCCAATCGAAAGTCGGATTATGCTTCTGGAGCCAGGGGTACCCCAAGACCACCGAGTAGTGTGGAGACGAAATAACCTGGAGACAGACCGACTCACTGTGAACGGCACCAATGGCCATCCCCACTGGAAGGGTCTCATGAGTCACGTGTGGCGGCAGAAGGGGTCTGCCATCTATCGCCTCAAGAGCCAGTGGGGAACCTCGAGGCTGCAGAGGAATGGAATTGGCGGCAGCGAACACACTATCAATGAACAAACCACCAGCACCAGAGTCCACCAACGCCTGAGTCGTCACCGAGCCCCCGACCCAGGAGAGGACAACAGTAATCAGTGGTTTGTCAACACGGGAAACCGGGGACGAGGAGACTCCACCCAAGATCTGCCCCCGACAGGATCTCAGGTGCGAGCGTTTCCCGGACGGTTCGGGCATGCCAACCGAAAATGCCCACCGAGACCACAGTACATGCATCGGCCCTCGCGTCTCCGGAGTGCCCTCTCCCCCTCGGACAGGCGAGCAAACCCCAGCTGCATGGGTTCACCCCCAGACAAGTCATCCCCAGGAGGCGTGGGAGGAGAGGGAGGCACGGGTGGGACAGCAAACGTAGGCGCCAATCTGTTAGAAGACCTCCGCAGGCTCTCCCTAAAGAAAGGTCTCTCCCTGAGTCTGGTGTCAATCAAAATCAGGAAAGAAATAAGAGACTCGAGCTCCACTGGTAGGTCCTTAGCTGCAACCTCATCCTTCAAGGCATCCGAGAGACCATGAGAGAAAGCAGCGACCAGAGCCTCATTATTCCAGCCCACCTCTGCTGCCAGGGTACGAAACTCAATGGCGTATTCAGCTACGGATCGTGAACCCTGTCTGATGGACATAAGGAGCTTCGCAGCAGAGGCAGTACGAGCCGGCACATCGAATACCTTCCGAAGAGAAGCAACAAAACCGGAAAACTCGGCAACCACCGGATTGTTGTTCTCCCATAAAGGGCTGGCCCAGGCCAAGGCCTTGTCCGAGAGCAGCGAGATCAAGAAGCCCACCTTTGATCTCTCAGTAGGAAAGGCATGTGGCAGCAACTCGAAATAAATGCCCACCTGGTTAAGGAAACCTCGGCACTGAGTTGGCTCACCCCCAAAGCGCTGTGGAAGGGGGGCAGAACCGGTCATACCCCGAAACACCGCAGGCGCAGCAACAGGTGTCGGGGTAGACTCTGGCGCAACAACCGGAGCGGCAGTAGGAGCGGGCCCAGGAGCGACAACCGACCCATCGGCAACGGAAGCTAAATGAGCCGTGCGTTCAAGCAGGGTTTGCAACGCCACAGCGAACCGACCCAACAGGTGATCCTGCTGATCAAGTCTGGCAACCAGCGTAGGTAGCGAGGATGGCCCTGTACCGTCAGAATTCATGGCTTGGTCCTAATGTCAAGGAACCATGAACCAGACGTACAACAAGAGATAAGTGGAAATAAGAAGGCTTTATTGAAAATCAAGCTGTAAGGCAAAAGTCCAAACGGATGGCTAAACCGAAGCAGGGTCTTGCGAAGCCAGAGGTCAGGGACCAGGAGGGTAATCAGACGAAGCTTGGATCAGGAACCAGCAGGGTAATCAGACGAAGCTTGGATCAGGAACCAGCAGGGTAATCAGACGAAGCTTGGATCAGGAACCAGCAGGGTAGTCAGACGAAGCCTGGATCAGGAACCAGCAGGGTAGTCAGACGAAGCCAGGATCAGGAACCAGAAGCAGCAGCGGTCTTAGAAGCATGTGAACACAGGAGGACCAAGCAAGGAACTGAAGCCACAGACCTCCTATATATATGAGCTAGGCGTCCAGCTCCTCCCAGTGGGGAGGAGAAGCCGCCGGGTGGGAGGCTACAAGAAACCCAGAAACCAAGATGGCCGCCAGCACATGTCAAACGAAGGAGAACAGCAAGAAGGTAAGACCATGACAACAATCTGCTACGTAATCCTCAACACTCTTACGTAACCCGGGCCACCAGAACCTCCGGGAAATCAGATCAAAGGTGGACTTGCCACCAGGATGTCCCGCAAGAACAGTATCGTGATGTTCCTTGAATACCTTGTATCGCAATCCAGCAGAAACAAACAACCTACCTGGGGGACAAGAATCCGGAGCCTCCTCCTGGGCTCCCAACACCTCCATCTCCAACTCGGGGTACAGAGCGGAGACAACCACCCCATCAGCCAAATTCGGAGCAGGATCCTCTGAATCATCTCCCCCAGGAAAATTACGAGACAATGCATCCGCCTTGACGTTTTTAACCCCCGGGCGAAAACTAACCACAAAGTTGAACCTAGTAAAGAACAGTGACCATCTAGCCTGTCTAGGATTCAGACGCTTGGCAGATTGCAGGTAAGCCAAGTTCTTATGATCAGTATATACCGTAACGGGATGAGACGCCCCCTCCAACCAGTGACGCCATTCCTCAAAGGCCAATTTGATGGCCAACAATTCCCTATCTCCTACATCACGGACGCAACTTGCAAAGAGATGAACCCTGCGACAACACTGCTCCAACCCCCACCTCTGATGCATCCACCTCCACCACGAAAGGCTGAGACACATAGGGCTGTATCAGAATGGGAGCAGACGCAAAACATTCCTTAACCGCCTCCGGACCGCCTAACGCAGGATCGCGTTCCGGAGGCGGCAGCCCTGCGCAGAGTCACGCATATACGCGTCATTTCGCGAGACGCGAGATTTCGCTCAAAGGCGGCCCGCGCATGCGCATCGTGGGCCGGCAAAAGTTAGAGGGGGGTCGCGTCATCAGCTTGCCAGCCAATGATTGTGGCTGGCAAGCTGATGATTTTTAAAAAATCGAATCAAAAGCCAGATAACACATTATATTTGTAAATATGATGTGTTAAATGGCTTCTCTGCTCCTCTGCTGGTCCTTTTCGTCGGTTGGTTCCAGCAGAGGAGCAGACATCACAGTGAGTAGCACCAAACACTTCACTTAGCCCCAGATCACCCCCCTGCACCCTTATTAACCCCTTGATCACCCCTTGATCGCCCCTGTCAATCACCTAGTGAAAGGAAAAAAGTGATCAGTGTAAACTGTCACATTTTTTTTTCACTAGTATTGACTGTTAGGTTTTAGGATAGTTTAGGTCCCTTGGTTAGGTAGTTTAGCGTCAGTTAGCGCCCAGCCCACCGCACCGCAGTCGCTGATTAGCGTATCGCTAATCAGCATTTGTACAGTCGTGGCCAAAAGTTTTGAGAATGACACAAATATTAGTTTTCACAAAGTTTGCTGCTAAACTGCTTTTAGATCTTTGTTTCAGTTGTTTCTGTGATGTAGTGAAATATAATTACACGCACTTCATACGTTTCAAAGGCTTTTATCGACAATTACATGACATTTATGCAGAGTCAGTATTTGCAGTGTTGGCCCTTCTTTTTCAGGACCTCTGCAATCCGACTGCGCATGCTCTCAATCCACTTCTGGGCCAATTCCTGACTGATGGCAACCCATTCTTTCATAATCACTTCTTGGAGTTTGTCAGAATTAGTGGGTTTTTGTTTGTCCACCCGCCTCTTGAGGATTGACCACAAGTTCTCAATGGGATTAAGATCTGGGGAGTTTCCAGGATATGGACCCAAAATGTCAACGTTTGGTCCCCGAGCCACTTAGTTATCACTTTTGCCTTATGGCACGGTGCTCCATCGTGCTGGAAAATGCATTGTTCTTCACCAAACTGTTGTTGGATTGTTGGAAGAAGTTGCTGTTGGAGGGTGTTTTGGTACCATTTTTTATTCATGGCTGTGTTTTTGGGCAAAATCGTGAGTGAGCCCACTCCCTTGGATGAGAAGCAACCCCACACATGAATGGTCTCAGGATGCTTTACTGTTGGCATGACACAGGACTGATGGTAGCGCTCACCTTTTCTTCTCCGGACAAGCCTTTTTCCAGATGCCCCAAACAATCGGAAAGAGGTTTCATAGGAGAATATGACTTTGCCCCAGTCCTCAGCAGTCCATTCACCATATTTTCTGCAGAAGATCAATCTGTCCCTGATGTTTTTTTGTGGAGAGAAGTGGCTTCTCTGCTGCCCTTCTTGACACCAGGCCATATTCAAAAAGTCTTCGCCTCACTGTGCGTGCAGATGCGCTCACACCTGCCTGCTGCCATTCCTGAGCAAGCTCTGCACCGGTGGCACTCCGATCCCGCAGCTGAATCCTCTTTTGGAGACGACCCTGGCGCTTGCTGGACTTTCTTAGACGCCCTGAAGCCTTCTTAACAAGAATTGAACCTCTTTCCTTGAAGTTCTTGATGATCCTATAAATTTTGATTGAGGTGCAATCTTAGTAGCCACAATATCCTTGCCTTGATTTCAAGCATCACCCTCCTTTTAACATGTCAAGTCTGCCATTTTAACGCAATCAGCCTGACATAATGATCTTCAGACTTGTGCTCGTCAACATTCACACCTGAGTTAACAAGACGATTACTGAAATGATCTCAGCAGGTCCTTTAATGACCGCAATGAAATGCAGTGGAAAGGTTTTTTGGGGATTAAGTTCATTTTCATGGCAAAGAAGGACTATGCAATTCATCTGATCACTCTTCATAACATTCTGGAGTATATGCAAATTGCTATTATAAAAACTTAAGCAGCAACTTTTCCAATTTCCAATATTTATGTAATTCTCAAAACTTTTGGCCACGACTGTACTTTTATAGTATCTGTAAGTGATCAAAACTGCTCACAGTCAGATCTATAATAGTATTAGTGTCACCTTAGCTTGCCCTCCACCCAAAACGCAGTGTTTGCCCGATCAGGCCTGATCGGTCGCCCACACGTGCGTTCACCCACGCCCGCCCCGCCGCAGTGACAAAAAATATAATTTTTTTTGATCACTGCACAATCACTTTACAAGCGCTGCGGCGATAAAAAAATCAGTTTTGATATTTTTTATCAATCGCAGCGGCCTCCGGTACTTTGCTAGCCTCCCCTTTGTAAGACAGGCTTGCTTTTTTTCTTGGGTAGTCTCAGGGAATACCTGTCACGGCCACGGTTATGGCCGTGACTCCTTGGGAGCCGCATACAGTTGCCCGCGGTTTGGGTTGTTGTTTCAAACGCAGCTTGAGGCATGATGTTGTTTGCCTCAAGTGCGGTTGCCGCGGACAACAGTGATGTGTGCGGTTCCCTTGGAGTTATGTGCGTGTGTGTATGCACGTTTGCACGTTTGTATGTCTGGTGTGCACTTTGTGTTGTCTTTGTGTTGTCTGGTGTGCACTTTGACATCTTTCTTTCTCTGTGGCTGCCCGTGGCAACGTTTGGTATGTTGTACATGTGGTGGCAGTGTCCCGGCCCTCGCGCTGTCTCCCAGGATGGCTGCCACCCATGTCGTTGCCTGCGGCAACAGCCACAGGGTGATCTTAGTTTGGTCACTTCCCCTTTATGTGTGTTTCCCTTCTGTGGTGCTGGAAGGGTTAACTCCTTTCCCAGTGTGTGTGTGATGTCACTGGGTGTGTCCGAATGTGGGGTGTGGCTTCTTTGCCTATATAGCCTTGGTGTTTGGCATGGCTCAGTAGGTTGCTTCAGTCATGCTTGGCTGGAGCAGCCTCCTGTGCATATTACCTGCCAGTGAGAGCCACCCCTGTGGTCATAAAGATATTGTCGTTATGTTTATGTCTTGCTGTGTGTTGATGTTGTATGTTATGTTCTGTTGGGACCTTCCTATGTGTTTGGTTCAGCTTACGGTTCTGGATTCCTGTTTGCGCAGGGATCCAGTCAGCAAGGCTGTGACAGGTTGGTGGAACTAATAGTTCGCCTGTCATTCCCGTAAGGCTGTATGAGTTCCCCTTTTCCCAACAGCTTGGCCATGGAGACTCCTGCTCCTCCGTGCCTTGGAGGAGTAGGTCGTCTTACCCAGCTCCTAGCTGAGGGATCTGCAGAGGGTAAGTCAGGGCTCCGAGGTTCCTGCGCATGGGTCCTCCTACCTTTTAAAGGTCGGCCCATGCAGGTTAGGAGTTAGGGTCAGGGTAGGGACGCTGTAGGAGGTGACCTGCTCCCTATCCTGTTCTCCTGGCCGAGTAGCCACAGCATCATCTGGCATCACACGGCTGAGGGTTTCCCCCATCCTCAGCCGTGACCCCTAAATTTAGTAGTCCAAATGTCAAACAGGGGGTATTCTTCTGAAGAGGCCTACACGATTCTGACCCAGTCGGATGAGGAATGGGAACCCTCATCTGACGAATCTAGCGGGTCAGAATATGAACCTGTAGAAAGCAGTGGCAGTCTGACCCAAAGTTCGGACGAGGAGGTTGAGGTCCCCGATAGCACCAGGCATACCCGGCCCCGTGTCGCTAGACCACAGGTTGTGCAGGATCCGTTTCAAGGGCAGCAGAGTGGGGCTGGCGCTGTCGGATCACGTGGTGAGGCATACACCAGCAGCGCAGCCCTCCCTGGACCTAGTACCAGCACTGCCGTACAACATGGTGAAGTGGCGAGCACCAGAAGGGCAGTTGAAGCTGGTACGGTGGCACGTGCAGTAGTCACCCCGTCGCAGCCACCGCACAGGCAGGCCCGTAGAGCCCCTAGAGTCTCGAGGTGCTGGCAAACCCTGATTGGCAGTCACCAACTTCAGCCTCACCTGTAGTTCCCCCTTTCACTGCCCAGTCTGGAGTTCGGGTTGAGACAGCTCAGATCGGTTCGGCCCTGGGATTTCTTGAGCTGTTCTTGACTGCGGAGCTCTTGGACTTAGTCGTGGCAGAAACAAATCGGTATGCCACTCAATTTATAGCCGCCAACCCGAAGCTATTATGCCCAGCCTTTCCGGTGGAAACCAGTCCAAGTTTCCGAAATTAAACATTTTCTGGGCCTTCTCCTGAACATGGGTCTAACCAAAAAGCATGAATTGTGGTCATATTGGTCCACAAACCCGATTCATCACATGCCCATGTTCTCTGCTGCTATGTCCAGGGCACGTTTTGAGACCATCCTGCGTTTCCTGCACTTTAGCGACAACAGCACCTCCCGTCCCAGATGCCACCCAGCTTTTGACCAGCTCCACAAAATTCGGCCCCTCATAGACCACTTCAACCAGAAGTTAGCGGAAAATTATGATATTTTTTTTTTTGCTGGGTAAGAGAAATATCTTGGTCAAATGCCAACTTTGTATAAAAAAATGGGAAAAGTTGTCTTTTGCCGAGATATTTATCTTACCCAGCATGGGTATATGTAAAATGACACCCCAAAACACATTGCCCAACTTCTCCTGAGTACGGAGACACCACATGTGTGACACTTTTTTGCAGCCTAGGTAGGCAAAGGGGCCCACATTTCAAAGAGCACCTTTCGGATTTCACCGGCCATTTTTTACAGATTTTCATTTCAAACTACTTACCACACATTAGGGCCCCTAGAATGCCAGGGCAGTATAACTACCCCACAAGTGACCCCATTTTGGAAAGAAGACACCCCAAGGTATTCCGTGAGGGGCACGGCGAGTTCCTAGAATTTTTTATTTTTTGTCACAAGTTAGCGGAAAATGATGATTTTTTTTATTTTTATTTTTTATTACAAAGTCTCATATTCCACTAACTTGTGACAAAAAATAAAAACTTCTATGAACTCACTATGCCCATCAGCGAATACCTTGGGGTGTCTTCTTTCCAAATGGGGTCACTTGTGGGGACCGAATCGGAATCCGGTATTCACCACTGCTGCAGCTGATAGATTATATACAGGCAGTTGGAACAGACCTAGGTTCCACACTCTCTTTTCTATCTGGCCGGGATATTAGGCCTCCTGACCTTCTTATCTTATCAGCTACATCAGCGGATTGAAGATTTTATTGTACTGTCAATCTTTTTATTGATTTTTATATATTTTTTATCAATTTTATTATTGTAGGAGTCAATTTTTAGATAGGGCATATAACTTTATGTACCGCTATTAACTTTTATGTATGGTGATCATTGCTATTAATAAACTAGTGTCGCTTTACCAACTGTGTGGTCCAGATATAAGAGTGCCCATTCTTCTTATATTACATTTCTCCAATTTAGCATATAATGTATTTTCGGATCGAGAAAACCTGTCTCACGTGATACTGATGGGTCTTCTGATCAGGAGAGTAAATTAGAATGTCATCCAAGTAAATTACAACAAACCTTCCCACAAAATGATTGAAAATGTCATTGACATTTACACATCGACATGTGAAGGCGTGTTGAAGGCCGTTTTCCACTCACCCCCCTCCTTGATTCTGATCAGATTGTAGGCCCCTCTTAAATCTAACTTGGAGTACAACTTGGCTCCAACAATTTGATCAAAAAAAAAGGTCAGAGATCAAAGGAAGGGGATATGGATCACGGACCGAAATACGGTTCAATTCCCGGAAATCCAAACGGGGTCTAAGCGATCCATCCTTTTTCTTAACAAAGAATAAACCAACTGCGACCGGAGATTTAGAGAAAACGAGTATTGCAGGCAGATTGCATACTTGCACCCCATTCACACTACCAAGAATCAGGGATGTTTTTTTTTCTCTTTATGTAAGCCTCTTTGTGATTCTTTATCATCAACATGCGGTTTAACAAAAGGACAAGCATAAACAAAATGACCACTTTCTCCACAGTAATAACATAGCTAGCATTACCAGAACAGAACGACACATGACCCAGCTGCATGGGTTCCTTCCCTACCCCAGAATTACATGTCATAATACTCTGGGGAACTGGTGAGACGAACCCACTCACAGAAGGGATCCCTCGCGCGGAGGGAACCTTACACCTCTCATTAATGCGTCTATCTAACAGTACTGCCAAAGACATAGCATTCTCCAACGTATCCGGATACTCATGAAAAGCGAGGGCATCTTTCAATCTCTCAGACAACCCCTGACAAAACTGACTACGAAGCGCGGGATAATTCCACTCAGACTCTGTAGCCCATCTCCTAAACTCAACACAATACGCTTCTGCAGTATGTTCTCCTTGTAATAAAGTACACAACTTAGATTCCGCCATCGAGGCCCGATCTGCATCATCATAAATCAATCCCAAGGCTTTAAAATATTCATCCACCGACAGGATGGCCAGGGAACCGGTCGGCAGAGAAAAGGCCCAGGACTGCGCTTCCCCTTTAAGCAGGGAAATGATTATCCCTACTCTCTGACTCTCATCACCAGATGAAGACGGCCGCAGCTGAAAATACAGCTTGCATGACATTCTAAAGAGGATAAAGTCATCCACACCCCCAGAAAACCGATCAGGGAGAGCAACCTTAGGTTCAAGGCTGGACTGACTCCCACCAGCGGAGCCATGAAGCAGAAAATTCTGACAGTGTGACTGCCTTTCCTTCCTTCCTTCCTCCCCACCCAGTGCACCTGAAGAGAGGTGGAAACAGCTCAACTTCAAACCCAAAACAAAACTACACACATGCTGCTAACCTGGCAGACCTCCGCACATAACCTGAGCAGGGCATGACATACAGCCAGTTATATACCTATATATAATACCTATAATAAGACAGCACCACAACTCCCAGTATTACCGGACTGTACTAGGGCATAAGTTGCAATTACATTTAGAGGGACATAATAGGACAGAACTACAACTCCAAGTATTTCTAGGATGTTATATGGACTATACCAGGACACCACTAATCTCTCCTCCAGGCTCCACACACAAGCTCCGCCCCCTCACAGCCACATCACACAGGTTTCACCAGTTGTCTGCACTGGTCACATGATGATGACATCACCAAAGGTCCTTCAGACTTCCCTGCCCTGCTATGCCTTGGCTTCCTGAACTGGTCACATGGTGATGATGACATCACCAAAGGTCTTTCTTCATGTCCTATAGTCTACTCTCAAAGGTAGCTATATAAGTGGGTTTTGTTGCTTCAGTTTCCGACCCTTCTATTCAAAAGTCACGTGACAAAAGAATGTAATGTGACCCAGTGACGTCAGAAGGTCAGTTTCTTGCATGGAGTTTAGCTGCTACCTATAGAAGTTTAATTAGTGGGTGTGGCCTATCCTCCACTATGGGCTCCCTTCCCACAGGGGCCCCATAGCAGCTGCCTGGTCTGCCTCTATTGGAGGTGCACCACTGCTGTTCACGTACTTACCTGAGGAAAGGGTCACTCCAACCCGAAACACATTGTTGATCATGAATATAGTTGAGTTCTTCTTCACTCAAGGTCTTTCTGACTCTTCCTTGCCGTGCCGCCGATAAAGTCCTTTATTTTTCTTCTTCCCTGGTTGATCACTGGACCCTGAGTACCGTAGGAGGGTGCGGGGCAGCAGGCGTCTACCACGCTACGAGCGTTCTGGGTTGCACACTCAGCACAACAGCACCAGGTGGGAGGCTGCCCTTCTCCCTGTCAATCCCTGATACCCCGATCCTACACACCCGGCTCTCCTCTGCTTTCTCTATTTTAACACTAAACCTCATCAGCCACATGAATGTGAATATACAAACCTTACGTCAGAATGTGGGGAGGAAAATCTGCCGCTTCTTAAGGGGTTAAAGAAAAATTTTCTTTTTTCTTCTCCTAAATGTAACAAAGTTTTTTTTATGTTGCAGGAGATTTTGATATCGTCCCAGGTCCAGGATGAGCATTATAACCCCCAGCGATGGTAAGGATTCCTCCTCTTCTCTCTTATTACTGGATGCGGTGACTGATCTACGACATCTGTACGATTCTCATCTTCCAATGTCCTGATGAGGAACAGACTTAATAGGAAATGGGGTCACACTGCAGATATATACTGTGGTATGGCTGCTGCAGGGCCGGACTGCGATTAAAGGGGTTGTCTGCGATTTTGACATTGATGTCCTCTCCAGAATAGCTCATCAGTATCAGACCAGTGGGGGTCCCTCTCTCAGCCCCCCGCCGATCAGCTGCGAAGAGACCACGGCGCTCCGGTGAGCCCTGCAGCCTATTCCTCATTTAGTGATGTCACATTCATTGGTTACATGGCCCGGGCCCAGCTCAGTCCTGTTCAAGTGAATAGGGCTGAAATGCAATACCAAGCACAGCCAGTATACAATCGAAGGCGCTGTGCTTAGTAAGCTGCGACAAGGCTACAGCGCTCAATGGGGTGTCGCCTTCTCCTCAAACAGCTGATCGGTGGGGGCACCAGGAGTCAGACCCCGCCATACTGATACTATTGGCCTATACTGAGGATAGGTCGTCAATATAAAACACCCGGAGTTCCCTTTAAAAAAGCAGCCCTGGCACCCAAACACCACTGCTCCTCATACAATACAGCCCCCTCTCTACTCCCTTAAAGGGGTTGTCCCATCTCACCGTTCCATAGCGAGATCAGAATAAGCGAAGGCCCCCGGTGGCCAAGGTCACGGAAACAGCCTAACAGGCCGATGAACCCCCTCTTCCACTCCTTTCCCACTGACAGCAGCATTGTCCCTTTTCCCACTCCTTTCCCACTGGCAGCAGCATTCTCCCACCCCACCCCACTAGCTGCAGCATGGTCTTCCTTCCCACCCCACCCCCACTGGTAGCAGCATTGTCTTCCCACCCTTCTCCCATTAGTATCAGGATATTACCATCATACTGTGCCCTTATTGCAGTGTGACATATGGTGTGTCTCCAGGTCCTCCCACCCTCTGCACCTAAATGTCGATATGGAAATTATAATCTTCATCTCTGTCATTGAGGAAACTGCTTTGTATATTATCCATGGTATTTAAATTGCTTAAATGTTTGGTAAAATACAGACAAGTGGATCACTACAGATTTCTAATGCAGTGTGTGAACGCACCCTTAACCACCTTTGGGTCCCTGCACACAAGTGCAAGTGAGTGCACCACAAAACCGCAATTTATAGCAGCAGTATTTGGTGAGCAATTGTTTCCGTTTTGCCACAGATCTCACCCTGACTTGGAAGAGTGAAATCCTCAGCTAAAGCCACAAACATAACTGACATGCTGAGGATCGGGAAGTCATCACCGCAGTTCAATTTCCACAAGTGTCCATGATACTTGTCTATTCTCATACACTGTGCTGGCACTGTAGTACACTGCGGTTCTTTCACACGTATCCCACATCGTGTACAGGCACCCTAATGAGTACTCTGATGAGTACAGTCTGTGCACGCTCTGTCCTGTAAATGTATGGCAGAGAGATGGCGCAGTAGCTGGGCCCGTGCTAATGCTGACAAGTACTGGCTGTATTATACAGTGCGCTCCCGGCTCTCACTGCTGGGATCAGAACTAACTCCATTCCCAGCAGTGAGAGCCCCTTAGATGCCCATGCCAATGCTGCAGCATCTACGTGGTTAGAGAGAGGGCAGGAGCCCCCTGTGATGTAATTGTGGGGCAGCCAAGAGACTAATAATGGCCCCTGGACCTGACATGTACAGATGACTATTCAGCCCTGAATTTGGAAGGGCTGAATAGGCATTTTGTCAGTTTTACAATCAGTATTAAAGAGTCTGTCACCAGGATCAACCCTATTAAACCAGACATACTGCCTAGTGGGGCTCATCATGCTGATTCAAACCATACCTTTCTTTTGTCTGTAGAGTTAACAGCTGCAGAGAGATCTGTGTTTTTATTCATTTGCAAATGAGAAGTTGGAGCACCAGGAGGCAGGGCTGAATCCTCTGAGCGCTGCTATGGAACACCCCCTGTGCTCTGCACACTCCCCTTCCCCTTGATTGACAGGGCTAGACATGCTGAGGGCAGAGGCTTGTCCAAGAGCTGTCTGCTAGCATCTACATATCATATACACTATGTACTATAGCTTCACCACACTGAGATCTGCTCAGAAAGCTAATCTGCATATTACTGCTTTCTTCACAATCCTCTATATTTATTTTTTTCCACATTTCTCCCATGAGAAAAGTCTATGTCCTTATCATATTGAGAATGTTTTAAAGAAAACTAATAAATATTACTGGTTTCTTTATAATCATATATTGTGTCTGTGAATAAACTAGTAAAAGGTTATAGAAAAAAAACAACCAAACACTATTCTGAATATTGTAAGGAGTTTTTATTATCATTAATATTATTATTATATGATTATATATGATTTATTATAGTATATCCTTTCAATATGGTTTTAAATAAAAGAGAGAAAAAAATATCAGAAAAAAACCTTATGTAAGCCTCTCCTGGGACTTGAACTGAGGATCGCTACATACATGGTAGACAACTATACCACAAGCTATAATATTGCCTATGGTTATAAGCTAACACAGATGACTGGTGTCTGTATGATCATATATGGTGCCTGTAAATAAAGCAGTTATATGCAGATTAGCTTTCTGAGCAGATCTCAGTGTGGTGAAGCTATAGTACATAGTGTATATGATATGTAGATGCTAGCGCACAGCTCTTGGACAGCGCTCTGTCCTCAGCCTGCTGTCTAGCCCTGTCATTCAAAAGGAAGGGGAGTGTGCAGAGAACAAGGGGTGTTACACAGCGGTGCTCAAAGGATTCTCCAACTTCTCATTTGCATATGAATAGAACAGATATCTCTGTAGCTGTTTATCATACAGAAAAAAGAAAGGTATCGTTTTAATCCGCATGATGAGCCCTACCAGGCAGTATCTAATTTAATAGGGTTGTTCAAGGTGACAGAGCGTCTTAAAGGAAAAAAGAAAAATCAAGCAACCCACCCAAACACCTTTATTTCCTTGTTTATTAATGTAAAAAGGTAAAAAATTTAATTAAAAAGCCTATAGATAATTTTTATCACCATATCCGTAACGACCTAAACCATAAAATCATGACATATTTTATCCCATACGGTAAACTGCATAAAAATGGCAAAATTGCTTAGTTTTGTTCATTCCACTTTTCTATTATCAAAAAATTGTGGCCCCAATGAAAACTCATCCCCCAAAAAACAAGCCTCATAAATGTCAGTCAGTGGAAAAATAAAAATGTTCTGTGTGAAGGGACACACAAAATCCATTTTTTCAAGAAAAATAATTTTTGCTGTATTAAAGTAGAAATACCTAAACACTATATAAATAGCCATAAACCCAGAATCCCAAAACTGTGGTGGAATCACTCAGTTTCTTCTCTTGTCATCACCCCAAATTATTTTTTAAATTTATGCAGTTCATTAGATGCACCCCAAAATGATACCATTAAAAAATATGACTAATCTTGCAGACAACAAGCCCTCACACGGGTATGTGGATGGAAGAGCAAAAAAGTTATGGCTTTTGAAATGTGAAGATGAAAAAGTTAAATAAAGTCACCAAGGATTAACTACCAAATTAGACCTTAAAGAGAGTGTGTCATCAGAAAACTACCTGTTGTCTCAGTCAAGTTTTTATGTTAACCACTGCCAGACCGGGCCATTTACCCCTTCCTGACCAGGCTTAATTTAGCAAATCTGACATGTGTCACTTTATGTGGTAATAACTTTGGAACTCTTTTACTTATCCAAGCCATTCAGAGATTGTTTTCTCGTGACATATTGTACTTCATGTAAATGGTAACTTTGAGTCAATATGTTTTACCTTTTATTTATTAAAAAAATGCAAAAGTTAACAAAAATTTGAAAAAATTAACTGTTTTCTAAATTTGAATCTCTCTGCTTTAAGACAGATAGTGATGCCTCCTAAAATATTCATTAATTAACATTCCCCATATGTCTACTTTATGTTGGCATCATTTTGGTAATGTAATTTTATTTTTTTAGGACGTTAGAAGGTTTAGATTTTTTGAAGCAATTTTTTTAATTTTTACGAAAAATTATTTCACCTTCTGGACTTGGCCATTTTTTGCTAATCTGACCAGTGTCACTTTAAGTGCTGATAACTTTAAGAAGCTTTGACTTATCCAGGCCGTTCTGAGATTGTTTTTTCGTCACATATTGTACTTCATGACACTGATAAAATAAAGTAAAAAATATTCATTTTTATTTATAATAAAATACCAAATTTGCCCAAAATTTTTTAGAAATTGCAAATTTCCAAGTTTCAATTTCTCTACTTCTATAATACATAGTAATACCTCCAAAAATAGTTATTACTTTACATTCCCCATATGTCTACTTCATGTTTGGATCATTTGGCGAATGATATTTTATTTTTTGGGGATGTTACAAGGCTTAGAAGTTTAGAAGCAAATCTTGAAATTTTTCAGAAATTAAAAAAAAAACAATTTTTAGGGACCAGTTCAGGTCTGAAGTCACTTTGCGAGGCTTACATAATAGAAACCACCCAAAAATGACCCCATTCTATAAACTAAATAAATTCTACTTATGTCCCTAGGACGCAGTTTAGGTAAAAAAATCTATGAACTTGGGTCAATAATGGCATCTGAGAATGTAGATTTAGTGGCTGTTACGGAGACATGGTTTAATGAAAGAAATGACTGGGACATAACCATACCAGGGTACTCTTTATACAGAAGAGACAGAGAAGGCAATAAAGGAGGAGGAGTGGCCCTGTATGTGAAAGATAGCATTAAATCTAACCTAATACAAGTTGGTGAGGCCAACATAGAGTCAGTTTGGGTTACGTTGCAGTTTGCTAATCATGCAGTAACTCGTTTAGGTGTGATATATAGACCACCTGGTCAAGTTAAAGAACTAGATGATCTACTAGTTGAAGAAATAGCTAAAATGACAATGAAAGGAGAAGTTATCATTATGGGAGATTTCAATCTTCCAGATATAAACTGGAAAACCAAAATAACAAGTTCTACCAGGAGTACTGATATTCTAAATTCCCTACTGGGGTTATCCCTACAACAAATGGTTGAGGAGCCAACCCGGAGGGAGGCCATTTTGGATTTGGTATTCACAAATGGCGATTCGGTATATGATGTCATTGTAGGCGAAATCTTGGGATCTAGTGATCACCAGTCAGTGTGGTTTAATATAAGAACTGTGAAAGAGTCCCACCACACAAAAACAAAAGTTTTAGATTTTAGAAAAACAGACTTTTCAAAAATGAAATTAGTCATAAATGAGTCCTTATCAGACTGGAACGGATTACATGGAGTCCAGGAGAAATGGGACTACTTAAAAGGTGCATTATTGAAGGCAGCAGAAAATTGCATTAGACTTGTCAGTAAAAGCAAAAAAAGGAAGAGACCACTGTGGTACTCAGCAGAAGTGGCCCAAATCATTAAAAATAAAAAGCTAGCATTTTGTAATTATAAAAAAAACCCAGAGCAATGAAGATAAGGAAATCTACAAGATTAGGCAGAAAGAGGCCAAGCAAGTTATAAGAACTTCTAAAGCGCAGGCAGAAGAAAAACTAGCTCAGTCTATGAAAAAAGGGGATAAGACATTCTTCAGATATATAAATGAAAAAAGAAAATTAAAACAAGGAATAACTAAAAACAAAGGACGGAAGGTATGTAGAAGAGAATAAAGGGCTAGCCGACTGCCTTAATGAATACTTCAGTTCAGTTTTTACAAAAGAAAAAGAAGGAGAAGGACCTCCACTAGAAAGGATGACTAATAAATCGTTTGATGCATGTGTCTTTACAGAGGAAGATGTTCTAAGTTTGCTGTCTAAAGTGAAGACAAATAAGTCACAGGGGCCTGATGGGATACACCCAAAATTATTAAAAGAGCTTAGTGGTGAGCTGGCAAAACCGTTAACAGATTTATTTAACCAATCATTAGTAACAGGAGTCGTCCCGGAAGATTGGAAATTAGCAAATGTCGTGCCCATTCACAAGAAAGGTAGTAGGGAGGAATCGAGCAACTATAGACCAGTGAGTCTGACATCAATAGTAGGCAAATTAATGGAAACCCTATTAAAGGATAGGATTGTGGAACATCTAAAATCCCATGGATTGCAAGATGAAAAACAACATGGGTTTACTTCAGGGAGATCATGTCAAATAAATCTTATAGATTTTTTTGACTGGGTGACTAAAATAATAGACGGTGGAGGTGCAGTAGACATCGCATATCTAGATTTTAGTAAGGCTTTTGACACTGTCCCACATAGAAGACTTATCAATAAACTGCAGTCATTGAGCATGGACTCCCATATTGTTGAGTGGATTAGGCAGTGGCTGAGGGACGGGCAACAGAGGGTTGTAGTCAATGGAGAACATTCAAAACAAGGTCATGTTACCAGTGGGGTTCCACAGGGATCTGTACTGGGACCAATTTTGTTTAATATCTTCATAAGTGATATTGCAAAAGGCCTCGATGGTAAGGTTTGTCTTTTTGCTGATGACACAAAGATATGTAACAGGGTTGATGTTCCTGGAGGGAAACGCCAAATGGAAAAGGATTTAGGAAAACTAGAAGAATGGTCAGAACTCTGGCAACTGAAATTTAATGTGGATAAGTGCAAGATAATGCACCTGGGGCGTAAAAACCCAAGGGCAGAATATAGAATATTTGACACAGTCCTGAGGAAAGGGATTTAGGAGTAATTATTTCAGAAGACTTAAAGGTGGGAAGACAATGTAATAGAGTAGCACGAAATGCCAGCAGAATGCTTGGATGTATAGGGAGAGGTATAAGCAGTAGAAAGAGTGAAGTGCTTATGCCGCTGTACAGATCACTGGTGAGACCTCACTTGGAGTATTGTGCGCAGTACTGGAGGCCATATCTCCAGAAGGATATAGATACTCTAGAGAGAGTTCAGAGAAGAGCTTCTAAACTAGTACATGGATTGCAGGATAAAACTTACCAGGAAAGGTTAAAGGACCTTAACATGTAGAGCTTGGAAGAAAGAAGAGACAGAGGGGATATGATAGAAACTGCTAAATACATAAAGGGAATCAACTCGGTAAAGGGGGAGAGAATATTTAAAAGAAGAAAAACTACCACAAGAGGACACAGTTTTAAATTAGAGGGGCAAAGGTTTAAAAGTAATATAAGGAAGTATTACATTACTGAGAGAGTAGTGGATGCATGGAATAGCCTTCCTGCAGAAGTGGTAGCTGCAAATACAGTGGAGGAGGTTAAGCATGCATGGGATAGGCATAAGGCTATCCTTCATATAAGATAGGGCCAGGGACTATTCATAGGATTCAGATATATTGGGCAGACTAGATGGGCCAAATGGTTCTTATCTGCCGACACATTCTATGTTTCTATGTTTCTTACACCTATTAATCCTACACCTCCTATATCCTAAAACTTAAAGAGGACCTTTCACCAGAATAAAACCTCTAAACTGACTATACAGACGTGTAGACCGGCGCCCAGGGATCCCCCTGCACTTACTGTTATCCCTGGGCGCCGCTCCGTTCGCCCGGTATAGCCTCCGGTATCTTCATAGTTAGGCTCCACCCAGGGGAACCTCCAGGCGTCTCTTTCTCCTATGCTGTAGTGCTGGCCAATCGCAGCGCTCAGCTCATAGCCTGAGAGAGAAAAAAAACTCTCAGGCTATGAGCTGAGCGCTGCGATTGGCCAGCAGCATGAATACGGGAGAAGACACAAGCCTGGCCAGACATATGAGAGAAAAACATAGAGGAAAAAGCACAGACTTCAAGTTTTGGGGAGTAATTAAGTTAAAATCAGGCCCACGTAAAGGTGACATAGACAGAAAACTTCAGCAGGAGGAGACAAAATGGATTTACCTGCTCAACAGCCTATCCCCGAGAGGTCTCAATGGAGGGTCCACATAATCGTCCTTCCTGTAGTCTGGACCCCTCCTAGGAGAAAAACAATACTATAAGTATATTGGGAAGCAGATCAAAATAATTAATAAATAAGATAGATTGGAAACTGAGTAACCCACTCGGCAATAAATAATAAAAAGAGAAGAAAATATGAAGGCAATAAAAGAACCAGTGGGAATATACTCGCCTCATCTGGAGAACAAGGTCCTGTGAAAAGTGGAACAGTCAGGATGATAACTACATACACCACATGCAGGAAAGTAGTTTGCATAAGGGATGCATCTGTGGATCAGCAAAATGTAGTGGTGGTAAAGGGCATGAGACCTGGAGACATGTACTTTAGCATTGTTACCAGGAAAACAAATATATATGCAGGAGCAGCCCCACCATCAAACTTAATAAGTGGAATGAAGGCTTATATGACATACCGATAGTAGCTGAATATAAGGCGTAGAGGATGAGTATCAAGAACCCATGCCTAGTGATAGGTACATCCATCATGAAGGACCACACAGAGAATTAAGTCCTGACTTACGCGCAGAAACACAGTACAGACCTTGAGATGCAGTAAGAGCAAAGCGACTATCTCCGCTGACATGCGTCCTGGCGACGACGATCCATAGAGGAAGCTAACTATCTATACACGCGCAAACGCAGGACCCGATTATGGAAGCAGACTATGTCCGGTGACATGCGCCCTAGTGCCGATGATCCACACAGGCAATGAAGTACTGATACATGCGCAGACGCAGGACTTGACTATGGAAGTCCTGTGACATGCGCAGTGAGACGGATCATTGGAGGAAATTTCAAAGTCTACTAGACATGCGTGGCGCGGCCTGATGACAAGATGCGGCGAACGCCAGTCAGAAGGTGAAGTCTGGATGGGCGGCGACACAGGGGGGAGGGACACTGGGACGCAACCTATCAAACTCCGAAATGAGGATAAAGACCATTCCCATTGGTTAGCCTTCAAGTGATGACATCGCAAACAGAGGTCTTATAACCAAGCCGAGTCATGACACGCTCACACTCTGCCCTAACCCATGAAGACGCCGGTAATCGGCGAAACATGTCGGGGGGGGGGGGCAGCGTGGATCTCATGTTTTAATACAGTACAGTCTTTCAGCAAATATCCATAGGGGACACTCGATACATTGTACCTATAGTCAGACTGGCAGCGCGCAGCCAGTAAGGCAACAATGTCGATTCTTAGGTGATTACCAATAGGAAGTGCAGATACAACATATAATTGGCTGAGACGTACTGGCAATTTTAATATATTCCATAGATGTATATTAAGATTAATACCGAATAAAGGTTAAGTAGAAACTCCATAAAAGTGACCCCATCTAAGAAACTACACCCCTCAAGGTATTCAAAACTGATTTTTTACAAACGTTGTTAACCCTTTAGGTGTTCCACAAGAATTAATAGAAAATAGAGATACAATTTCAAAATTTCACTTTTTTGGCAGATTTTCCATTTTAATATTTTTTTTTACTTTTACAAAGCAAGGGTTAACAGCCAAACAAAACTCAATATTTATGGCCCTGATTCTGTAGTTTACAGAAACACCCCATATGTGGTCGTAAACCGCTGTACAGGCACATGGCAGGGCGCAGAAGGAAAAGAATGCCATACGGTTTTTGGAAGGCAGATTTTCCTGGACTGTTTTTTTTTACACAATGTCCCATTTGAACCCCCCTGATGCACCCCTAGAGTAGAAACTCTATAAATGTGACCCCCATCTAAGAAACTACACCCCTCAAGGTATTCAAAACAGATTTTACAAACATTGTTAACCCTTTAGGTGTTCCACAAGAGTTATTGGCAAATGAAGATGAAATTTCAGAATTAAAATTTTTGGGCAAATTTTCCATTTTAATCCATTTTTCCCAGTAACAAAGCAAGGTTAACAGCCAAACAAAACTCAATATTTATGGCCCTGATTCTGTAGTTTACAGAAACACCCCATATGTGGTCGTAAACCGCTGTACGGGCACACGGCAGGGCGCAGAAGGAAAGGAATGCCATATGGTTTTTGAAAGGCAGATTTTGCTGGACTGTTTTTTTGACACCATGTCCCATTTGAAGCCCCCTGATGCACCCCTAGAATAGAAACTCCAAAAAAGTAACCCCATTTTAGAAACTACGGGATAGGGTGGCAGTATTGTTGGTACTAGTTTAGGGTACATAGGATTTTTGGTTGCTCTATATTACACATTTTGTGAAGCAAGATAACAAGAAATAGCTGTTTTGGCACCGTTTTTATTTTTTGTTATTTACAACATTCATCTGACAGGTTAGATCATGTGATATTTTTATAGACCATGTTGTCACGGATGCGGCGATACCTAAGGCTAGGTCTACACGACGACATTTGTCGCGCTACAAAAAGTCGCGCGACAGATAGGGCGCAACAGTTGTCGCGCGACATTTTGTTGCACCAATGTCGCGCGACAATTTTTATAATGGCAGTCTATGGTGTCGCACTGCAACATGCGACATGTTGCGACTGCGACGCGACAGTCGCAGAAAAATCCATCTTGAATGGATTTTCTGCGACTGTCGCGTCGCAGTCGCAGCATGTCGCATGTTGCAGTGCGACACCATAGACTGCCATTATAAAAATTGTCGCGCGACATTGGTGCAACAAAATGTCGCGCGACAAATGTCGTCGTGTAGACCTAGCCTAATATGTATACTTTTTATTTATTTATGTAAGTTTTACATTTTTGAAGCAAAAAAAATCATGTTTTAGTGCTTCCATAGTCTGAGAGCCATAATTTTTTCAGTTTTTGGGCGATTACCTTGGGTAGGGTATGATTTTTGCGGGATGAGATGACGGTTTTATTGGCACTATTTTGGGGTGTGTGTGACTTTTTGATCGCTTGCTATTACACTTTTTGTGATGTAAGGTGACAAAAAATGGTTTATTTAGCACAGTTTTTATTTTTTACGGTGTTCATCTGAGGGGTTAGGTCATGTGATATTTTTATAGAGCCGGTCGATAAAAACGCAGCAATACCAAATATGTATACTTTTTATTTATTTATGTAAGTTTTACACAATAACAGCTTTTTTAAAACAAAAAAAATTATGTTTTAGTGTCTCCATATTCTAAGCCATAGTTTTCTGGGTGATTGTCTCAGATAAGGGCTAATTTTTTGTGGGATGAGGTGAGATGAGGTTTATTTAGCACAGTTTTTATTTTTTATTTTTTACGGTGTTCATCTGAGGGGTTAGGTCATGTGATATGTTTATAGAGCCGGTCGATACGGACGCGACGATACCTAATATGTATACTTATTTTTTTTCCCCTATTGTTACCAATTTTTTTTTACCATACTTTATTTGGGGAAAATTAAGTTTTTGTTTATTTTTACTTGAAACTTAATTTTTGGGGGCGAAAACTTTATTTTTTCAACTTTTTTCACTTTATTTTTTGTCCCACTTTGGGACTTGAACTTTTGGAGGTCTAATCCTTTACAATGCATTCCAATACTTCTGTATTGGAATGCATTGGCTGTATGAGTAATACTGTGTGTATTACTTATACAGCTTCCGGCCTGTGAGATCCAGGGGGCTGGATCTCACAGGCTCGTCACCGGAAGGCAGCGCGATGCCTTCCTCAGACATCGCAATGCTTTCCATGCCATCGGGTCCCCCCCACAGCCGCATGGGGACCCTATGGCACCACCGCAGCCCGCACCATAAAAAGCTGCAAACCGCAGGTCTGACACAGGGGTTCACGGGACCCCCCCCCCCCCCCCCGCGCGCATTTAGCCGAGGTGCCTGCTCAATGATTTGAGCAGGCACCTTGTTCCGATCACTGCCCGCCGGGCGGCGGTGATCGGAACAGCACATGACGTACCGGTACATCATGGGTCCTTTAAAGGAAAATGGAGAAAAAAAATTCTAAATTTCACTTCCATGGCAGATTTTCCATTTTAATAATTTTTTTTCTTTAACACATCAAGGGTTAACAGCCAAACAAAACATAATATTTATTACCCTGATTCTGTGGTTCACATAAACACCCCAGATATTGTCGTAAACTGCTATTCGGGCACACGGAGGGGCGCAGAAGAAAAGAAGCGCCATATGGTTTTTGGAAGGCAGATTTTGCTGGACTGGTTTTTAGATGCCATGTCCTATTTGATGCGTGATGAGGTGACGGTTTGATTGGTTCCATTTGGGGGAACATACGCCGCTTGGTGTTGCACTTTATGTGATGTTAGGTGACAAAATTATTATTTTTAGCCACATTTTTTTTTTTTGTTTGTTTTTTACGGTGTCCACCTGAGGGGTTAGGTCATGTGATATTTTTTATAGAGCAGGTTGTTATGGACGAGGCAATACCTAATATGTCTACTTTTTTTTTATTTCACTTTAACACAATAATAGCAGTTTTGAAGCAAAAAGAAAATCACATTTTAATCTCCATTGTCTGATACTCATATTTTTTTATATTTTTTTACCGATTGTCTTAAGTAGGGTCTCATTTTTTTGCGGGATGAGGTGACGGTTTGATTGGTACTATGTTGGGGGTCATACGCCTTTTTAATCGCTTGGTGTTGCAATTTTTGTGATGTAATGTGACCAAAAATAGCTTTTTTGGCAATGTTTTTTTTTTTTTTTTTACGGTGTTCATCTGAGGTGTTAGGTCATGTGATATTTTCATATAGAGAGTTGGTTGTTATGGATGCGGCGATACCTAATATGTCTACTTTCTTTACTTATTTCACTTTAAAACAATAATAGCATTTTTGAAACAAAAAAATTTATGTTTTAATGTCTCCATGTTCTGAAAGCTATAGTTTTTTTTTATTTTTTTGAGCGATTTTCTTATGTAGGGGCTCTTTTTTTGCGGGATGAGGTGATGGTTTTATTAATACCATTTTGTGGGACATACACCTTTTCGATCACTTGGAGTTGCACTTTTTGTGATGTAAGGTGACAAAAATGGCTTTTTTGACACAGTTTTTATTTTATTTTTTATGGTGTTTATCGGATGGGGTGGATCATGTGATATATTTATAGAGCCGGCCATCACGGACGCGGTGATACCTAATATGTCTATTTTATTAACTTTTTTTCTATTCTTTTTTTAAATTGCCTAATTGGGGGGGGGGGGGGAATTTTTACACGTGAAACCTTTTTTTTATTAAATACTTTCTTTTTTTATATTTTTTATTTTACACTTTGCATTCCCCCATCAGTTCATACAAGACCTCTGGGGCACATTTAACTTAAAGGGGTTCTGCAGTTTGTTTAAACTGATGATCTATCCTCTGGATAGATTATCAGCATCTGATCGGCGGGGGTCCGACACCTGGGACCCCTGCCGATCAGCTGTTTGAGAAGGCAGCTGTGCTGGCAGTAGCGCCGCGGCCTTCTCACTGTTTACCGCTGACCCAGTGACGTCACGACTAGTATCACTGGCCTGGGCGGGGCTAAGCTCCATTAAAGTGAGCAGAGATTAGCCCCGCCCAGGCCAGTGATACTGGTGGTGATGTCACTGGGCCTGCGGTAAACAGCGAGAAGGCTGCGGCACTCCTGGAGCTCCCCTGCCTTCTCAAACAGCTGATCGGCAGGGGTCCCGGGTATCGGACCCCCGCCGATCAGATGCTGATAAATCTATCCAGAGGATAGATCATCAGTTCAAACAAACTGCAGAACCCCTTTTAACTTTCTTTTTTTCACCATTGATTTCTCCTGTAACTGGGGCTGACATAGTAGCAGAGGAAATACACCCCCCAGAGAGGCTGTACAGCAGAATACAGCGCTGTACAGCCTCAGTGCAGGGCTGATCGAGGTCTGTGGAAGACCGGACAGCTCCTGCACTCCCCTGGCCCCGGCGGTTACATGACCACCGGCCGGGACAGGAGGTGCTGAGCGCTGTGTAAACAGCGATCTAGAAGGCAGGGACACCTGGGAACTGTCTTCTCTCTGGGATCCCTGCTGTCACTGACCGTGGGCCCCCCGCTCGGCAGCTGCACGATTAGCGTGCAGCTGCCATCTCTGAATGGACGTTCCAGAACGTCCATTCAGAGATAAACGACCGCCCATAGGACGTTTATAGTCAATGGGCGGTCGTAGCCATTATCTGTAGATAAAATGGTGGATCCTGTGTTATCTATACAGAGGTGATATCTATCATTGTCATCCTGCCTGTGATAATAATGAGATGACTACAGAAAAGTTACCTGTCCAATAGCATACAGCAAGTGTGACATGAAGCTAACCACATCTTCAGGCACAGTCACAGTAAAGCGAAATATACATGAGGCAGATGCAGAGGTGTACCCACCAAACCAGATACCCGGAGCCCAATTTTGTATTGACAGAACCACCGACCCTCTGAGGGCAGTGTATTATTGAGACCGGTTCTCTCTCTTGAATAAGGGGAGCGTCCCCCTCGCTTCTCACCAGTAGTGACATCTGCCATGTATCTACATGTCTAGAAATACTGAAATCAATGTAAAGATGTCTCCGGTGAATGTGTCCTGCAGGGATTGTGCTGGTGAATTACAGGAGGTTGTGGATTTCTCATTAGTGGAAACCTGTAAAATGCTCCAGGACAGGAATATTCCACATAAACTGCCATCAGTCTCCTCCATGTCCTAGACGACTTCATTCTTGTGTCCCCTCCGTTTCCTAGATGATGAGACCCGGCAGTTCTACCAGCAGCTCCGTCAGCGTGAAGATCACTTCCTGAGGATGACGTATGAATATTTCCAGGATGATCTGCTCCACATTGTGGAGAACATGAGTCTTCTACCACTTCTGAGTGAGCTACAGTCCCGAAATCTCCCGGATACTGAGGTGAGAAGACATGAGCCGCCGGTGTTGTATATAAATGCCCCAAGTGATATCACGTGTTACAGGCACAGTTTACGTCATTTTTATAGTGGTGGTTGATGCCCGCTACCGCTCCGCTCCCTCTGGCGGGCATGGCTATCGCTGTGGTCACCTGCCTTCTAGCTCCTGGATGCCAGAGGTCTGGACTCACAAACATTTCTCTCCTCCTACTCTGAGGACTCCAACTTCTGGAGTAGTTCTTCTCTTTACTCCATCCAGGCTGCAGCCTGAATATCTATGGCCATGCTTCTCCATACCTGAAGGGGCACATGCACCATGCACGCATATCATCTACTCCAACTTATGGCAGACCCCTCTAGGGTATTTAAGAAGCCTTCCCACAGGAGAGAGCCTCTGAACAATGGTTTCTAGTGACTAGATTCCTGCAAAGATGTGATATACTCTGTCTATTTACCTGTGTACTGACTTCTGCCTGTTTTTCCAGACTTGACCCTTCACTGCCTGACCTGACCTCCACCTGATATTCATTCTGACCATGAGCTGCTTGTCCTGACCTCGTACTGTTTAATAGATTACATGAACTCTGCCTGCCCTGACCTCGTACTGTTTAATGGATTACATGAACTCTGCCTGCCCTGACCTCATACTGTTTAATGGATTACATGAACTCTGCCTGCCCTGACCTCGTACTGTTTAATGAATTACATTAACTCTGCCTGCCCTGACCTCGTACTGTTTAATGGATTACATGAACTCTGCCTGCCCTGACCTCATACTGTTTAATGGATTACATGAACTCTGCCTGCCCTGACCTCGTACTGTTTAATGAATTACATGAACTCTGCCTGCCCTGACCTCGTACTGTTTAATGGATTACATGAACTCTGCCTGCCCTGACCTCGTACTGTTTAATGGATTACATGAACTCTGCCTGCCCTGACCTTGGCCTTCCCCGACTACAGTCTTGCCTGATCGCTCAGTGCTCTGCCTCTGCATCTCTTGACCCCTGTGTGTCAGCAATCACTTGAACAGCGACTACTCCAGGAGGTAACGGCCTGGTGGTTCCCCTGTATCCCTATAATAATAGCAGTTGAAGCAAAAAAAAAAATCACATTTTAGTCTCCATTGTCTGAGACTCTTATTTATTTATTTTTTTGACCGATTGTCTTAGGTAGGGTCTCATTTTTTGCGGGATGAGGTGACGGTTTGTTGGTACTATTTTGGGGGTCATATGCCTTTTTAATCGCTTGGTTTTGCAATTTTTCTGATGTAATGTGACAAAAAACTTTTTTGCCACAGAGTTTTTATTTAATTTTCCTACGGTGTTCATCTAAGGGGTTAGGTCATGTGATATTTTTATATATAGAATTGGTTGTTAAAGATGCGGCGATACCTAATATGTCTACTTTCTTTATTTATTTCACTTTAAAACAATAATAGCATTTTGGAAACAAAAACATTATGTTTTAATGTCTTCATGTTCTGAGAGCTATAGTTTTTTTGATTGTTTGAGCGATTTTCTTATGTAGGGCCTCTTTTTGCGGGATGAGGTGATGGTTTTATTGATACCATTTTGTGGGACATACACCTTTTCGATCACTTGGAGTTGCACTTTTTGTGATGTAAGGTGACAAAAATGGCTTTTTTATTTTGTTATGGTATTTATCGGACGTTTATGGTGTTTATCGGATGGGGTGGATCATGTGATATATTTATAGAGCCAGCCCTCACGGACGCGGTGATACCTAATATGTCTATTTTATTTTTTCTATTTTTATCTTTTTTTTTTTTTTTCCTAAATGGGGAAAAAATTTTTTTTTACACGTGAAACCTTTTTTTAAATTATTTTTATAAAATACTTTATTTTTTTTATTTTACACTTTGCATTCCCCCATAAGTTCATACAAGACCTCTGGGGCACATTTAACTTAAAAGGCACCCCTGCCGATAAGCTGTTTGAGAAGGCAGCTGCGCTGGCAGTAGCGCCGCGGCCTTCTCGCTGTATACTGCTGGCCCAGTGACGTCACGGGTGAAGACCAGGGGGGCTGCTTAGATAACTCTATTACCCCAAGCTAAATCTGTTCAAGTGACACAGCAGATCCACATCCCCTGCGCAACATTCCTGTCACCATCCTGCTGTCTACAAGAGGCTGAATGACAATTGTGCTTCATATGTCGGAGTAAGATGTTGGACAACTTCCAGTTTAATAACAGACAGCAGCTCATATCTGATGGAGAACCCCCCAGAAGTGTATAATCCAGCATTGTGGGGGATTTATCCCCTCCCCCGCACACGTACATTAGGGGTCACTACATCCTGGAAATAATCTGATTGTTACTTGTGGATTCAGGAAGGATTTTCTCCGCATCTATTCCATAGATTTCTCTTTCTCTGGACAACACATTATAGAGAAGACAGACCTGTAGTATCTGCAGTGTTTTAACCCTTTGTGTTATGTATCTGTGTATAACGCACCTTATGTCTCATCTTTCTTGGGTTCTAGAGATACCACAGTCTAGAACAGGATAGAAGAAGATTGGCGCAGACTTTACTACAGGATATATATCACCTAGGAAGAGAAGCTGTGATAGGACTATGGGTCAGTCTGTATGTATTACGGAAGGATCATGGTTCCCCCGGCCTGGACGCTGTACTGGAGGAACTCCGTCATAGAGGTAACATCGTGTATGAGACGTGTCACCCATGAAATAGAGGTCTTCATGACTTACATTGTCCACAGTAATACAGATCTCCCTCTGGATTTATTAGGGATCTGAACCGATTTTGGATTCTAGTCTGAGGTTTGATGTAGGGATCGACCGATTTTTTAGAGCCGATACCGATAACCTGTGAACTTTCAGGCGATAGCCGATAATTTATACCGATATTCTGTGCATTTTTATTTTTGAAAAAAAAAAAAAAATCCTACATAAATCTGCTGTTAAATGAACATGTTTATTGTTAACGTTAAACTTTTTTTGTTATCTTTCTTTTTCATTTATACTTAATATTTGATGTTTATGTTTTTTTAAACTTTTTTTTAATAACTATTAGCGCTCTTAGGGGCTAGAACCCTTGTCCTATTCACCCTAATAGAGCTCTATTAGGGTGAATAGGACCTCACACTCTCCCTGCTGCTCTGTGCTCTGTGCACACGGCAGCAGGGAGCTTACCATGGCAGCCAGGGCTTCAGTAGCATCCTGGCTGCCATGGTAACCGATCGGAGCCCCAGGATTCCACAGCTGGGGCTCCGATCAGAAGCTGCCACTGCCACCAATGAGGAGGAGGGGATCCTGTGGCCACTGCCACCAATGACTAATACTGGTGGGGGTTGGGGGAGCACTGAGCCACCAATGTTTTTAATGCTGGGGTTTGTGGGGGGGGGCGCACTGCGCCACCAATGAAGATAACTCGCCCATTAATTCAAAAACAGGAGGCGGTGCTGGCTGCAGAATCATATAGCAGCACCTGACCTCTATGACAGATAGCTGCGATCCGCGGCAGTTAACCCCTCAGGTGCGGCTATATGATTCTGCAGCCAGCTCCCGCCTCCTTTTCCCTTCTCTCCTCTCATTGGTGGCAGCAGCACAGAGGGGAGGGAGACACTGCTTCCTTCTCCCCTGGAGAACACGCGCGATGGTCACATTATCGGCATATTGGCAACGTTAGATGGCGATACCGAAACTTTACTTTGAAAATCATGAATATCGGCCGATAATATCGGTAAATACGATAATCGGTTGATCCCTAGTTTGAAGTTTAGGTCTTGCCTGTGGCCTGAATTGATTTGGGTCTGGCTTAGGATTTGATGCCAAGTTGAGCCACAGGTGATATTAAAAAATAGCCCAAAAGTTACCCAATGTGAACATGACAAACATATATAAATGATAGCCGCAATTGCTGATGAGGCTTCAGGGCCCCTCATGTAGTGACCACCACATACAGTGACCATCACAGTGTCCTCATAGTGACCACCACAATGCCCCTATATACTTTATCACATACAAACAATCCCTTCTCAACTTCAAGTCCGCACTCACTGCTGCAAAACAGACCTACTTCACATCATATCTTCTCACAACCCTAAATAACGTTTTAACCCTTGTAACTCTCTTCTCCGTCCCCCAGTGCCTCCACCCTCACCCCTCATCTCAGCTGAGGACTATGCCACAGACTTCAGCCCACAGTCCCCACAGCCCCTCTACACAACTGTTCATTCCTCTCCCCCCTCCAGACCTGCTTCTCCACCATTGCAGAGGAAAGCCTTTCCACCCTACTGTCCAGATCACATCTCACAGCAGCATGCAGGCAGCATGCACAGGGTCACATCACTAGGGCCGGCGCGTGCCATGTCTGAATAGTTTAGCCGACATTGCGCACGCCAGCCAGCCCCATAATCTCATTTGTGTGGAACTTCACACTTGGAAGTGTCAAACTCACTCGGGCAGCCTAGGGGTGGAGCGGCAGCGAGGTGAGAGATCTCACACACCCGGGGGGTCGAGCCCCGTCCATAGTAAGTCCAGTCAGTGTAGCGCAGCAGGGCTGGCAGGCAGTGACTGAGTCACTCGGTAGATCCCTGACACTGCGCACACCACACGGCCTCAACCACCACCCACCTCCACACACACTTATAGCCCCAGAAGTGTCAGACAGTCGGGACTGAGCAGCAGCCGGGATTTTTGTCAGTCAGCGCAGTGGCCGGTATGTGTATTGGCGCTGGCTTCAAGCGTTTAAAAGAATAGCTGGGCTCCACCAGCCGGCCGGGAAGTTTACCGGTACAATACATTGCCAAACCGCCCCTGCCGTCGACCACTTTATTCTCCTACAAACTCTTTCATCTCTTGGCATCACGGACCTGTCCCTCTCCTGGATCACATCATACCTCACATACTGGACATTTAGTGTCACTCTCACACCACCTCCTCATCTTGTCCCCACTCTGTTAGTGTCCCTCAAGGCTCTGTCTTAGGCGCCCTGCTCTTCTCAATCTACACCTTCGGCCATGGAGTCCCATGGATTTCAGTATCACTTTTATGCTACACACATTTACCTCTCTTTTCCAGACATCACCACCTTACTATCAAAAATCGCACAATGCCTATCTTCTATATATTCTTTCTGCTCTCTTTCTAAAATTAACATGGATAAAACAGAATTTATCATGTTTCCCCATCTTATTCAACCCCCCCCCCCCCCAACAGATCTATCATGGTCAATGGATACACACACTCCTCGGTCAACCAAGTCCTCACAAGTCCTACAAACTGCACATCCAAGCCCATCACCAACCAGCACATCACCTGCCACCAACAACTCAAAAATAGCTCTTGAATTCACACATTCCTCAACCATGAGTCTGCAAACAAAATTTCTACATGCCCTCATCATCTCCCACCTAGAATACTGTAACACACGCCTCTGTGGCCTTCTATCTAGCACCCTCGCACCCTCCAATATATTCTCAACTTTGTTGCCCGGGTAATCCACCTCTCTCCCATTACTACTTTGCCATTCCCTTCTGACCCCCCATTGCCCAGCGAATACTTTAAAATACTAACAAGTAGACAATAGGCCGTCCACAACCTGTTACCCTCATACATCTCTGAGCTACTTTCCCGATACATCCACACACGTAATATCCGATCCTCACAAGACCCCCTTCTCTCCTCTCCTCTTATCACCTCTTCCCACAATCACCTCCAACATTTCTCCCGTGCAGCCCCCATACTCTGGAACTCTATACCCCAACATATCAGACCTTCAAAAGAAACCTGAAAACCACTTCTTCAGACAAGCCTACAACCAGTGACCCTGCTGCCTCTATACCGCCATGACCAACTTCACTCTCTCCTACTGTGTCCTTCTCCCATACCTTGTAGATCAGGGGTGCACAACCTTTTTTGGTTGAGGGCCACATTGTCAGCCTAAACCAATTCGATGGGCCGAAAATAAAACTTAAAGGGGTGTTACCAACTGAAATACTATATTTATGGCATATTGAACATGCAGTCCATATCATTAAAGAGGACCTTTCACCGATTATTACACTATGAACTAACTATACAGACATGTAGAGTGGCGCCCGGGGAGTCTGCCCTTGTTCTTCTGTAGCGCTGGCCAATCGCATTGCAGAGCTCACAGGCTGGGAGAAAATAACCTCCCAGGCTGTGAGCTCTGCGCTGCGATTGGCCAGCACTAGAGCAGAACAAGGGCAGACTCCGCCTACCATAACTTAGTGACTGGAATCTCCGCCTACTATAACTTAGTGAGCGAAGATACCGGAGGGCATAGCAGGAGAACGGAGAGGCGCCCGGGGATAATAGTAAGTGCAGCGAGATCCCTGGGCGCCGCTCCACATGTCTGTATACTTAGTTCACAGTGTAATAATCGGTGAAAGGTCCTCTTTAATGTCTAGTTACACTTCTAGTACTCCCATCCAAAGGGAGAATATGTGAAAGATACATGTGAGCAGCCACAAAACATGGACATACATGTCTGTTACCACATGGTTGGGGGCCGCACAGAATGGTATCAAGGGCTGCATGTGGCCCCCGGGCCCTAGGTTCTGCACCCCTGTTGTAGATGGTACGCCCTCATGGGCAGGGTCCTCCTCTCCTTCTGTACCAGTCTGTAACTTGTCTTGTTCATGGTTATTGAAATCGTTTTCTATTATGTGTGTACAGGGAGTGCAGAATTATTAGGCAAGTTGTATTTTTGAGGATTAATTTTATTATTGAACAACAACCATGTTCTCAATGAACCCAAAAAACTCATTAATATCAAAGCTGAATATTTTTGGAAGTAGTTTTTAGTTTGTTTTTAGTTTTAGCTATTTTAGGGGGATATCTGTGTGTGCAGGTGACTATTACTGTACATAGTTATTAGGCAACTTAACAAAAAACAAATATATACCCATTTCAATTATTTATTTTTACCAGTGAAACCAATATAACATCTCAACATTCACAAATATACATTTCTGACATTCAAAAACAAAACAAAAACAAATCAGTGACCAATATAGCCACCTTTCTTTGCAAGGACACTCAAAAGCCTGTCATCCATGGATTCTGTCAGTGTTTTGATCTGTTCACCATCAACATTGCGTGCAGCAGCAACCACAGCCTCCCAGACACTGTTCAGAGAGGTGTACTGTTTTCCCTCCTTGTAAATCTCACATTTGATGATGGACCACAGGTTCTCAATGGGGTTCAGATCAGGTGAACAAGGAGGCCATGTCATTAGATTTTCTTCTTTTATACCCTTTCTTGCCAGCCACGCTGTGGAGTACTTGGACGCGTGTGATGGAGCATTGTCCTGCATGAAAATCATGTTTTTTTTACCATGCAGACTTTTTCCTGTACCACTGCTTGAAGAAGGTGTCTTCCAGAAACTGGCAGTAGGACTGGGAGTTGAGCTTGACTCCATCCTCAACCCAAAAAGGCCCCACAAGCTCATCTTTGATGATACCAGCCCAAACCAGTACTCCACCTCCACCTTGCTGGCGTCTGAGTCGGACTGGAGCTCTCTGCCCTTTACCAATCCAGCCATCTGGCCCATCAAGACTCACTCTCATTTCATCAGTCCATAAAACCTTAGAAAAATCAGTCTTGAGATATTTCTTGGCCCAGTCTTGACGTTTCAGCTTGTGTGTCTTGTTCAGTGGTGGTCGTCTTTCAGCCTTTCTTACCTTGGCAATGTCTCTGAGTATTGCACACCTTGTGCTTTTGGGCACTCCAGTGATGTTGCAGCTCTGAAATATGGCCAAACTGGTGGCAAGTGGCATCTTGGCAGCTGCACGCTTGACTTTTCTCAGTTCATGGGCAGTTATTTTGCGCCTTGGTTTTTCCACACGCTTCTTGCGACCCTGTTGACTATTTTGAATGAAACGCTTGATTGTTCGATGATCACGCTTCAGAAGCTTTGCAATTTTAAGAGTGCTGCATCCCTCTGCAAGATATCTCACTATTTTTGACTTTTCTGAGCCTGTCAAGTCCTTCTTTTGACCCATTTTGCCAAAGGAAAGGAAGTTGCCTAATAATTATGCACACCTGATATAGGGTGTTGATTTCATTAGACCACACTCCTTCTCGTTACAGAGATGCACATCACCTAATATGCTTAATTGGTAGTAGGCTTTCGAGCCTATACAGCTTGGAGTAAGACAACATGCATAAAGAGGATGATGTGGTCAAAATACTCATTTGCCTAATAACTCTGCACATAGTGTATAGCCCTTATCATATCTGCAGCGCCATGGAATGAATGGCGCTATAATAATAATACTACAGCACCCTCATAGTAACGACCATACAGTATCTATCACAATGCCAGGACACACAATGACCACCAGAATGTGACCATGCACAGTATGGGGGACGTGGACACTATTTCACAGCTGTACATTTAGGACCATTAGACCTCGTCCGGTCCCTGTATAATGTACATCCAGCACTGATGACGTCTGTATCATTTCTTATTAGGTGACACTCTGGTGGAGCAAATCCTGCTGGATGAACATGGACACCAAATGTCCCCACAACTCAAAGGTAAGTGAGATTCATATAGACCTATAATAATAAAACTGCTCATAGTTTACATTACATTACACCTGTCACATAGAACATGGTGTTTGGACTGCAGCGGGTCGTTATAGAGCAGGAGGAGCTGAGCAGATTCATATATAGTTTTCTGTGACGTTCAGTATAACTTGTATAACCTCCTCCTCATAGAGGGTAGGCTGTCAGTCACTGATAGGACCTCCTCCTCATAGAGGGAAGGCTGTCAGTCCCTGATAGGACCTCCTCCTCATAGAGAGAAGGCTGCCAGTGCCTAATAGGACCTCCTCCTCATAGAGGGTAGGCTGTCAGTCACTGATAGGACCTCCTCCTCATAGAGGGAAGGCTGTCAGTCACTGATGGGACCTCCTCCTCATAGAGGGAAGGCTGTCAGTCCCTGATAGGACCTCCTCCTCATAGAAGGAAGGCTGTCAGTCACTGATATGACCTCCTCCTCATAGAGGGAAGGCTGTCAGTCCCTGATAGGACCTCCTCCTCATAGAAGGAAGGCTGTCAGTCCCTGATAGGACCTCCTCCTCATAGAGGGAAGGCTGTCAGTCCCTGATAGGACCTCCTCCTCATAGAGAGAAGGCTGCCAGTGCCTAATAGGACCTCCTCCTCATAGAGGGAAGGCTGTCAGTCCCTGATAGGACCTCCTCCTCATAGAGAGAAGGCTGCCAGTGCCTAATAGGACCTCCTCCTCATAGAGGGAAGGCTTTCAGTCACTGATAGGACCTCCTCCTCATAGAAGGAAGGCTGTCAGTCACTGATAGGACCTCCTCCTCATAGAACGGCCCTCCAGCTGTTGCAAAACTACAACTCCCAGCATGCCCGAACAGCCTACAGGTATAAGCCTACAGCAGGGCATTGTGGGAGTTGTAGTTTTACAACAGCTGGAGGGCCGCAGTTTGAGGATGCCTGTCATAGAGGGAAGACTGTCAGTCACTGATATGACCTCTTCCTCATAGAGGGAAGGCTGTCAGTCACTGATAGGACCTCCTCCTCATAGAGGGAAGGCTGTCAGTACCTGATAGGACCTCCTCCTCATAGAGGGAAGGCTGTCAGTCACTGATAGGACCTCCTCCTCATAGAAGGAAGGCTGTCAGTCACTGATAGGACCTCCTCCTCATAGAGGGAAGGCTGTCAGTCACTGACAGGACCTCCTCCTCATAGAGGGAAGTATGTCAGTCACTGATAGGACCTCCTCCTCATAGAGGGAAGGCTGTCAGTCACTGATAGGACCTCCTCCTCATAGAGGGAAGGCTGTCAGTCACTGATAGGACCTCCTCCTCATAGAGGGAAGGCTGTCAGTCCCTGATAGGACCTCCTCCTCATAGAGGGACGGCTGTCAGTCACTGATAGGACCTCCTCATAGAGGGAAGGCTGTCAGTCACTGATAGGACCTCTTCCTCATAGAGGGAAGGCTGTCAGTCACTGATAGGACTTCCTCCTCATAGAGGGAAGGATGTCAGTCACTGATAGGACCTCCTCCTCATAGAGGAAAGGCTGTCAGTCACTGATAGGACCTCCTCCTCATAGAGGGAAGGCTGTCAGTCCTTAATAGGACCTCCTCCTCATAGAGGGAAGGCTGTCAGTCCCTGATAGGACCTCCTCCTCATAGAGGGAAGGCTGTCAGTCACTTATAGAACCTCTGTTACCATCAGTGTGGGGGAAAACTCCACACTGAACACAGGAGGGAAGGGGAACAGTAACTGGGCCTGGAAACTAGGGAAGAAACAGGTCACCTAAACAAGGTAGGAATATTCATATGCAGGATACCTAGGCCCTAATTGTGGCAGGGGCAGCACTATGAAGTGCCTTTTGCGCTGTGGCATTAGAAGAATTTTGATATCTCTAACCTTTTAGTCCAACCAGACTGTTACTCTGTAATTTTTCTTGCGCCGTTCTATGGAAACAGTAGGCTTAAAGAGCACACCAAATGCTTGAAATAACTTCTTTATTAACTTCAACTTTTCTTCATATATAACACTGCCGCCTCCACAGCAGATAGTCCATGTACATAACACATGTTGCATAAAGATTCATAAAATGGCAGTATGCATAAGATGGTGGTTCAACTATTCAATCTTGTCATTCAACATAAAATGGTGGATATATTTCTCTCTTCAGCATCTGTACTCTCACTTTAAGTTATTTAATCACTTTATGATCTCTCTGAGAGTTATATCTGAGGTTTAACCAATAGTTCTACTTGCTCTACTTGGTTTGCAGTTTGCTCTATACAATTGCTTTAAGCAGTTTGAATGCTTTTATGCAATTTGGTCGCAATTTGGTGGAACTATTTTGGCCTCTTTGCTTCCATAAAACTGAGCTCTGACTGGAACTGTGTGTCTGTTCAGCTCTCTGGTGAATAATAATTCCAGCTAGGGGATTTCCCACACAGGCTCAGTGTGAGGCTGGCTGTGATTGGTTAAACCTCAGGTATACCTCTCAGAGGGATCATAACGTGCTTAAATTACTTAAAGTGAGAGTACAGATACTCGAGAGAGAAATATATCCACCATTTTATGTTGAATGACAAGATTGAACAGTTGAACCATCTTATGCATACTGCCATTTTGTGATACTTTATTCAATACGTGTTTGTACATGGATTATCTGCTGTGGAGGCGGCGTGTTATGAAGAAAAGTAAAAGTTAATAAAGAAGTTATTTCAAGCATTTGGTGTGCTCTTGAAACCTACTGTTTTTATAGAACAGCGCTAGAAAAATTACAGAGTAACAGACAGTCTGGTTGGACTAAAAAGTTAGAGAGATCAAAATTTTTCTAATGCCACAGCGCAAAAGGCACTTCATAGTGCTGCGCCTGCCACACTAATTTCCCTATAAGGCCCTGGAATAAGGTTAGGACCAGAGACAACCCATTTCTCCCCAGATGGACGAATGAAAGTCTTTGTCTCAGTCCCAGATACAACAGGGAATAATACAAAACACAAACAAACGCAACACTTAACTTCTGTATAGATGGACGAACAGGAACACCAGAGACGACCTCACACCAGCTCAGCCAAACCCAAATGAAGCTATCTACCGCATAGTCAGAAGGGTGGGGTCAGACTATAAAGGGTAGAAGTGATGACCACTGAGCAACAGCTGAGAAAAGGGAAGTGGTCATTAACCCTATCAACACTGAATCAAAAGAAATCAAGGAGGCTGTTAGATTCCTCCACGCTCAGCCAGTCTCCCTGATCTCCTGATACCAGTCACCTGAGGGACCGTGACAACCTCCTCCTTATGGACAGAAAACTGTTAATCACTGATAGAACCAGCTCCTTGACTTCACAGCCCAGAATGAGCATGATTTTAAAGCGACCCTGTCAGCATGATTAACCCTCCAAAAGTCTGCACTTATGCTATATCTCTGCTGCTGCTTGCTAACCAGTGCAGGTGCTGATGACATAATTGAACGCGGAAGTAGAGGTGTCCCTGGCTACAGAGACAGAGGAGGATCGCTTCTGGGTTAAATGAGGTCATCGGCTCCTGTGCGGTATGTATATGAATAAGCAGCAGCAAAGCTGTAGTACAGGCGCGGACATTTGGAGGTAGTACTCAGGGGCAGAAGACAGGGAAATATAAGGTGTCTTGCTCTATTAATGAAATGTCAGGGTGCAGTGTTCAGCGCACCAGGGGTGCTTATAACGCTACAGCATACCCCTCGGTGTTCCAACTAAGTAATTAGCATATTTATAAAAGTAATTATTTCTATGCATTATTAATACCTAAAAAATATAATTTGTATCAGAATGATCAACCCTACCAGGCACTATGTCTGGTTTAGTAGGGTTGCTCATGCTGACAGTGCTGCTTTTAATAAATAAATACAACCTACTTAATCATCCAAAGGATGAGCTAGATGTGTGCCAAAATGTTATAACTAAACCAATTAAACCAAAGGACACACATATAAAGTAATGACAAATTTTATTAAGTAATAAATATTACAACAAAACATAAAACATTATAAAACATTATAATGTAAGCAGCAGCAGTGCAGGCTAGCGCTGCGACAAGCAGCTCGTCCCCCGGACACAGGATGTACTTGATCCAAATAAGAGGGGAAAATTCAAAAGATGACACCTGCCGCAAATGCAGGCAATATTGAAAAACAACCCCCCCCCCCCCATGAATGTGAAAAATCCCCCCCCCCCCCCACTAAACATATGATAACTGCACAATAATAAGCCTACGTGAGGGCCAAATATAAGGCACCTCAAAAGAAGCCCATAGACAGTATGGAAGGACAACAATAGTAGCAATACGCACAGGCTATGAGCTGAGCGCTGTGATTGGTCAGCGCTACAGCATAGGAGAAAGAGACGCTTGGAGGTTCCCCTGGGTGGAGCCTAACTGTGAACATACCGGAGGCTATAACCGGAGAATGGAGCGGCGCCCGGGGATAACAGTAAGTGCAGGGGGATCCCTGGGCGCCGCTCTACACGTCTGTATAGTCAGTTTAGAGGTTTTATTCTGGTGCAAGGTCCTCTTTAAGTAATTCATATAATAATTGTATTGTCACTTGCACCGCTCACTTGCACATCATTGCACTACTTTAGTTTTTTTGTCACCTTGCACTTTTTAGTACAAGTTGGTAAGGCTGATTGGTCAGCCTGCATTTGTGGGAGGGGCGGACGCTCTTCATATAGGAGCCACACCCTCACTCACAGGCGTGGGTTCTCAGGTGCACTAACCTCAGACTCCCCACAACCACGTTGAATCAGGTTTTGGACAAGGTCCAGCATTTCCTCACGGTAGAAGATTCATATAGTAGGTCGGTCTTCTCGTCTCAAGCGTTAAAACAATTCTCAGGGGCGCACAGTAGAACACGGCGCGGACCACGGCTAGCAGATAGCTGTTGTCTGGGGAACTATTCAAGGATTCTCTTCCTATCTACATGGTTCTTTTTGGCCCTTATTCCTGCATAGTCTAGGCAGTTAGGTTGCGGTCCCACGATCTCCTGAGGCTGGGGCATTGCCAGTACTCCCTAGAACCAAAACTTTACAAGTTTCAGTTGGTTTTATGATCCATTTCACAACGTATTCCCGGTCCTCCATTCCGCTTTGGAGCAGTATCCGCAATATTGAGCATCACATCATGTCTCTGGCCTTGTCATCCAAAAGATGGGTTGTAGGTCTTCTTCTGGCCTTGCTTCATACACCCCGAATTTTTCACTCTAGATCCCTGACGCCTTGCAGTTGGCTTGGGGATTAGTTTGCGCATGCCATTAGAGTTCCTTTTCTACCCTACTTGGCTTGGTTTTTGCCCACTTATAGGCCTACCCACGATCATGGCTTAGGGCACACAACAAGCCATTTAGTCAGGTCAGCTAAGACACACCTAGCTGGGTTAGGTTGTTCCCGTGGTTTCTCTCCCTATGGTTCTTCGGATATCTCTTGGCCGTAGCCATGACCACAATTATTATATGAATTACTTAAAGGGGACCTGTCATGTGGATATTTGATTATAATCTAACTAATTATATACAATCATTAACTACTAAAAAGTGCCTTAGATGTATTCACTTACTGGTGTGACAGATGGTTACCTCATAATATACACACAAACATGCCACATGCTAATGAGCCGATTTGAGTCCAGTGTGATGTCATTGAGTCCAGCGTATATTTAATTCAGCGCTATAGCCACTCCCCTGCCCACCTGCTGCTGATTCCTATGGAAACAAACTGTCATTCAGCAGCAGGTGGGCGGGAGAGTCAGGAGCTCATAAATATTCATGACTCATCATTATCAGCAGGAGCTTTTCAATACAAGATGTTGGCAGATTGACCGGGTCAATTAAAGAACGTGAGCCAGCATTGTGCTAAGAGAATCAGTCACTTATTTATGTTGATAAGTATAAGAGAGAGATAAAGGACGGCTCACCTCTGGCTCAGGATGGCAAGGTGCACCAAACGGATTTCGTACCCTCGTCACCAAAAAACAATTGTAAGGATGGGCACTCTAATAACTGGTTCACAAAGTTAGCAAAGCGACACTAATTTATTAATAACAGTTCATACAAATGGTCACCATACCCAAATAATATTGTATATCCTAAACAGGGCTTTACCCTAAAAATATCAGATAAAATATCAAATATATCAGTCCATTGATATAACTAATAGATGAGAAGTAAAAGGGATGAGGGCCTGATGATCCGGCAAAAAAATAACCAGACTGCATAGGAATTAGCGGACTGTATGTCCTCTGTTAGTTATAGCAGTGACTAATACCGAGTGACTCTCCAAAAAAGTACATCATTTGTAAATAATTATAAACCAGCGTGTATAAGAAATCAAGTGTTAGCAAGACAATAAGTCGATAATAATTGTGATAAAAAACAATTACATGTAGTGAAAATACCTGTAAAATAAATATATAGCAGTGCTGAAATCATTACAGTGTTATATATCTGTGTAAAAGCATAAAGTGTCTCTGGAGACTCGGCGATAGTAGTAGACAGTCTCACTGGTTTTCTATAATATCACAGAACTCCTAGGAATCGGCTTTGTGTTAGGCTACTTTCACACTAGCGTTCGATCGGATCCGATCATAATAATGCAGACGGAGGCTCCGTTCAGAACGGATCCGTCTGCATTATATTAGCATATAAAAGCTAAGTGTGAAAATAGCCTCGGACGGATCCGTCCAGACTTTCAATGTAAAGTCAATGGGGGACGGATCCGCTTGAAGATTGAGCCATATTGTGGCATCTTCAAACGGATCCGTCCCCATTGACTTACATTGTAAGTCTGGACGGATCCGCACGGCCAGGCGGACACCCGAACGCTGCAAGCAGCGTTCAGCTGTCCGCCTGTCCGTGCGGAGGCGAGCGGAGCGGAGGCTGAACGCCGCCAGACTGATGCAGTCTGAGCGGATCCGCTCCATTCAGACTGCATCAGGGCTGGATGGAGGCGTTCGGGTCCGCTCGTGAGCCCCTTCAAACGGAGCTCACGAGCGGACCGACGAACGCTAGTGTGAAAGGAGCCTTACAATGTTCAATCGACACAATTCCTAGGGGTGCACTATGTTTCACGAAGTTGCAATCCAGCAAATAGCTAGTTGAGTGAACTTTGAATTCTAAAGCGGCAGTGCAGTATAGATAAGTTGTTTGTGCAACGGTACATATAAATACTGCAGTATTTGGTTCGTTACTCACGTACAGTCCTGCAAATCCCACTGTGGCGTCCCACGTGGTGTAGATTCAGGGTAGGCTTTACCTCTGGTCAGCAAGTTGAAAAGCTGCCTTACTGCTGGATAGAAGTGCTGTACAAATAGGTCTTGCAATTTAGCAAATCCGGCTGTGAATGAGAGCGCTTGCTCTATCACGCTGCAAGTTCACATTAGGCTTCCCTAATTGGAATAGGTGTTCCACCTGTCTTGATCAGCATAGGTGGTTCCGTCTCACCCGTCGCTTGCTGCACTGTGTTCAAAAAGGCCGCGGTTTAATTCTCCTTGGGAAGCGCTTTCTTAGTCCAACAGATATATCAAACTATTATAGTTGAAAAAGCCAGTTTTTTGTCCGGTCCAATTCCTCCACGCCAGACGCGTTTCGAAGGTTATCCTCCTTCTTCCTTAGTGGCTCTGTTGGAACTGACTAACTTGCCGGCTATTTATTCATTTTCACATCCAAAGGGACTCTATGTTAAGCCCGAGATGGATCTAAAAGATCTGGATTTCACAGATACCATTTTCCATGTATTGCGGTATTCATGCGATTCCTCTGCGGTTTTCTATGCATACATGCGTTTTTTGTATTATGTAATCGTGGGTCCATCAGAAACATTAGTCATGTCTAATTTTTGTTGTAACTGGCTGCATTTTACTCTTATACAGATAATTAGATCAAATATAATGTCTCGCTTTAATGTTACCTTTCTCCAGAGCATATGTCTGCATATAGAATAGAATATATAAAATCTACTATTGTCTATGGATTGGAGTCCCTTGGCATTAATTCTAAATGTTTAACGTTCCTCATCTGATTTATCTATAAGCAGAGATATATATATAATTCAGTTAGGTAGTAATATTGAGTTCATTTATGTGTTAAAATTTATTTATTTATTAATACATTAAAAATATATATTAAGAATAGAATAAATGTTGGGGGATATCTGTAATAGGTATAAAAATATCTAAACATAAAAATATAAAAATGTAAAAAAATGTTTTTTGTTTTTTTTAAATAAAATATTCCAGGGTATTATAATAGCCATATATAAATAGATATACGTAATATAATTCGAGAGTGACTTATTTATGTTGCCCTTAGTTAGGAAACCATAAAACTGGTGACAGGTTCCCTTTAAGTACCCGAGTAAGGCTATTATTGTCGTATGGATTTCATTATATATCTACAGTTATTGCGCCTCATTAGACGTATGATGGAGGGTCTTGTATCCATGATGCACATAGTATTTGTATAGCGCTCTCTCTAGCGCCTTAGGGCTGGTTATATCTATATCACTATAGTTGGATGTCCATGTGGCTTTGTTATACATTGTGTGTGCTCATATAGGAGGACACTAATAAGGATTTATTACACATTTTAGCACTTTTTAATGTGCCTATCCAGCGCTCTTATATTCTTTGTATAGTTATAACCGCCTCTGGTGGTCTTTCTATATATGTCTGTTATCCTATATTATATTGTCTTGCGGAGTTGTCATTGACTACAGATTGGGTATTATGTCGCTCAAGCGGTATTATGTTTTAACCTGCCCCATTTTCGACTGACTAATGGTGTAGCATAATATTCGATATGGAGGGCAGGACCGCTCTTGGCCAATATTGTGGGGTGACGAGCGAGTTGTTACCGGTTACCATGGTGAGACAGGAGCCCTCATACAGGGAAGTGATGTGCGATCATGTGATCACGATCCGATTTGTGTTCCCGTTGCCCTTGTCTCGCGTGATGTTTCTTGCATCTGACTTGAAACGGTCACTTGATAGCTGACGTCAGTTGCTGCTTCCTCACGTGATGACGCGACCGGTGAGGACTCGCGATATCTACTTCTCGTCCCCTAACCTGGCTTTGGCAGGTCATGTGATCACTGACGCCATCATTGCGCTGTCTCGCGAGACGACGCGGTCACCACTGACCTGCTTAGGTCCTGCCTAGTTCCGCCTGCTGCATAGCCATTGGCCTGGGGTCAGGAGAATTGCATTTGATTTGTAATCACCCAGGGTATATGTAGGGAGTCAGTGGGTACAGCTACATACGCCCCTTGAGAAAGCGGAGCGAAACGTGCGTCGGGGTGCGCTCTCCACCGCTCCTGGGTTTGATCCACATTGTGCTTCCACTCAACTCTAGGTGATATGCTTCAATTTGTTTGCTGTTTTTGTGCGTATTGCTACTATTGTTGTCCCTCCATACTGTCTATGGGCTTCTATTGAGGTGCCTTATATTTGGCCCTCACGTAGGCTTATTATTGTGCAGTTATCATATGTTTAGTGGGGGGGGGGGGATTTACATTCATTGGGGGTGTTTTCAATATTGCCTGCATTTGCGGCAGGTGTCATCTTTTGAATTTTCCCCTCTTATTTGGATCAAGTACATCCTGTGTCCGGGGGACGAGCTGCTTGTCGCAGCGCTAGCCTGCACTGCTGCTGCTTACATTATAATGTTTATGTTTTGTTGTAATATTTATTACTTAATACAAATTTTAATAAATAAAGTACAAGTTTTACTGGATCTTTTCCCATAAACTATATGCCAATCTGCACCGCTCCTCCTGCTCTATGACATGCTGCCTGCATTTCATGCAGATTACACCGTACAGCACCACCACACCTAGTATTCTAGTTAGTAACATGCAGCGGTGGCCCGAGCAGAAGGTGAGAATATGTTTGTGATGGCGGTACTAGTACTCACGGTGGCTATGGTCCTCCCTACTCATTGGTCCGTGCACAGTGAATAGAGCACCCTTTGGCCCCCTCGTGGCAAACCCTGGTTTGGGGTCCCCCTGGTTTGTGGTGCCCTTGGTGTTGTGTAAAGTCATTATCCAGATTTATCATCCATTGTCAGTCTGTGTGATAAATCTGGAGCAGTGTCAGACTAGAAAAGTCATGTGGCCAAGAGGAGCTGGAAAATTCAGCAATGTACAGAAATCTGCCATTTCTTCATCAAGATATTTAGTTCTGTTTCAGCTTCTTATCTTCACCTTTTATTTTCCTATTTTCTACAGATTTCCAGATCCGTCACAAGAAACATTTACATGAAAGAACTGAGAAACTTCTAGAGAACAAACCTCCAAGATGTGACCAGCGAGAGGAGAGTTTTCCATTCCGTACACGTTATGTCAACCTCATCATTGTCTCCACTGATCACTTCAGAGAACGCTCTGAGAATGAGCTCATAGAGACCGGGGTAAAACATGAGGAATACTTAAAGAGAAAACACAATGAATTACTACGCATTTCCCCCAACAATCTGTTCCGCTGGTGCCACCGATCCAAACAAGTGCCACGTATGGTAATGGTGAGTGGAGTGCCCGGTGTAGGGAAGACCACACTGATGCAGAAGGTTGTCTATGACTGGGTGAAGGGGGATCTCTATAAAAGATTCTCCTTTGTCTTTTTCTTCAAATTCCGAGAACTCAACAGACTGGATAAAGTTAGTCTGGACAGTCTAATCCTTCATCAGTACCCATATCTGGAGGAGCAGCTTAGTAACATCTTACAGGAACCAGAAAAACTTCTCTTTATATTTGATGGTTTAGATGAAAGTCTTCATAACATGGATTTCTCATCACGTCACTTGTGCTCTAATCCTTATCAGCCTGAACCTTGTGGTCAGATTGTGGTTAGTTTGGTGAGAAAGTCTCTTCTTGATGGTTGTTCTGTCCTAATGACCAGTCGGCCAACCAGACTGGCATCAATTGATTGTAGAGTTTTCCAGAGAATAGTAGAAATCACTGGGTTTTTACCGGAAGAACGACAGATGTACTTTCGAAACTTCTTCTCCAACCCTGAGCTGGCGGAAAAGGCTTTTAATTATGTGAAGCAGAATGACACCCTGTACACCTTCTGTTATATCCCGTCCTACTGCTGGATCATCTGTACTGTATTATCCAAGAGCTTCCAGCCAACAAGTAGTGATCAGCCGGTGTCATTATTACCCAAAACCGTCACCCAGCTGTTTGCGATATTTGTCGCCAACATCCTGTTCAATCACAGCCTGGACAAAAGTGACGCTCAGAAGATCCTGCAGTCCATCGGATGGATGGCAGAACATGGGGTCATGAATCACAGGCTTATCTTTGATGGACGAGATCTGGACTGTTTCCATGTGGACAATACGTCAAAGCTATTATCAAGTTTTCTGATGGAATCGGAGGAACCTGTGTCCTATTCCTTCTTACATCTCACAGTTCAGGAATTCTTCTCTGCCTTGGTGCATTATGTGGATTATTCTCCCGAGAAGTTACAGAAATCACTAAAAGATGCCTATCCTGATGGACGAGGTGAGATGTTCCTCCGTTTCCTGTGTGGTCTATCAGACGGCTCCACCAGGTCAATGCTAACTGGATACCTGGATAGACAAGCAAATCAGACATCTATAGATGTCATCACTTGGCTAAAGAACGTCATTCTAGAAGAAAAGAGGTTGCGGGAAAATAAAACCAGCAAGCGTCGTCTTCTAAGTACATTTTTCTATCTGTATGAATCCCGGAATAAGGCTCTGGTGCTGGAATCACTACAATCACACAGAAGTCTTGCCTTTTCTGATGTTCGTATGTCGGCTCTAGACTGCACAGTGTTAGCGTTTATTCTGGACACCTGCACAAATATAGAAGAACTCAATCTACAGGGATGTTCCTTAGATATTGAAGGATTAGAAAGACTTGCTCCAGGATTACAGAACCTGCAGAATCTGAGGTAAAATACTAATTATATTTCATCTTTCTGTAGTAGTCACGATCTGACAGATTTATTGTACGTATTAGAGATGAGCAAACCGGTTTGTTACGAACTTTGCAAAATTTTGGCTGACGGACCAACCTGAACTTTTTCAGGTTCATTTCGGACAAATCCAGTAAAACAGCACATAGCGCCATTTTACTGCACATGTCAGCGGGAAAAATCACTGGGGAGGAAGAAGGGTTCTCACATGACCCTGATAGGAAGGGGGGGGGAGGTTTGCCCTGATTGGCTCCCAGGCCAACAGACAGCCTAGATGAGCCAATCAGAGCGGCAGCAGGCAGGGAGGTGCCCGAGCGGGAGGAGCAGAAAGTCATTGTGTGCGGGGCTGTGAATGAGGGCGGTTGGGTGTCAGTGTCTGCCAGGAAAATGATCTTAGGGAGTCGGGGACAGTGAAACGTCACTATTAAGCTTGTGTTCTACTGCCAGGGACAGAGAAGGGAAGGGATAGAATTACAAAGAAGGAGAATTGTGTGTGTAGAAATGGAACAGGCAGGGGAAGCTGTCAGCCAGGGAGTGCGCAGTGAGGAGCTGAGGCTTGCTGGGCTCCTAGCAGAACTGCAGCTGCTGCAAACCTCAAAGCATTTACCGGCAAGGACATCCTCTCATTGGAATAAGCACAAAACCGTACAACACGTGTTTTACCATCAATGTAGCATTTTAAATTTGAGTGAAAACACCTGAAATACTAGTCCAAACTCAGTGTCAGGGCATCTCCATACAGTTAATTTATTTTTTAAGTTTTTTAAGTTTTAAAAGGTTGCAGGGTAGCACCCAAAATTATATATGAATGATAAGGTGATATTTGGCCTAAATCCATGTATTTCCATCTCCACACAATTACAGTTCATATTTTTTGGGGTTGTTGAATTTATTAAAACCAGCATTTACATGTCTTACAATACGCAGGGTATACTAGGACATACTAGGCCAACATTCGTGCTGTTAAAGGGGCTATCCACTATCATAAACTGCCCCCCCATGTGCTGGGCCCCTCACAGGGAATATACTTACCCCGCTCCCTGCGCCGCTCCTGGTCCCCCCACCGCCGCCGCTGCTGCTTCTCTCCATGCGGCGATGAAAACGTTGTGTCTCGGGGGCGAGCCTTCCTAGCATCCCCGCCTGCCATTGGCTGCCCCCCCCCTCCCGACACCGAATGTTTTCATCAGCGCTCGGGGAGAAGCAGCAGCGGCGGTGCGGGGAGCAGGGACCCAGGTTAGTATATTCCCTGTGAGGGGCCCGGCACATGGGGAGGCAGTTTATGATATTAGATAACCCCTTTAATCTTCGGACACTCAAAGTGTTGGCGCGGTGGAGAGGGCTAAATAATCACTTAGTAGTTTGCCAACTTTAGTTTTAGGCTACTTTCACATCTGCGTTCCGGCAGAGGATCTAAGTACCAGATAAAAACACTTCTGTTTTGCCCCAATTCATTGTCAATGGGGACAAAACGGAACTGAACAGAACGGAGCGCTCCAAAAAGCATCCTGTTCCGTTTGGTTGCATTTCCATACCGGAGAGCAAACTGCAGTATGCAGTGGTTTTCTGTCCGGCATGGGATGCGGAGCAAAACGGATCCGACTTGACCCACAATGCAAGTCAGTGGGGACGAATCAGTTTTCTTGGACACAATAGAAAACTGATCCGTCCCCCATTTACTTTCAATGGTGCTTATGATAGATCCGTCTTGGCAATGTTAAAGATAATACAACCGGATCCGTTCATAGCGAATGCAGATGGTTGTATTATCATGACGGAAGTGTTTTTGCTGAACCCTGCCAGAACAAACAAAAATATAAGTGTGAACGTAGCCCAAGGGTACTTTCACACTAGCGTTAAAGTATTAAGGTATTGAGTTCCGTCATAGGGGCTCAATACCGGAAAAAAAAGTATCAGTTTTGTCCTCATTCATTGTCAATGGGGACAAAACTGAACTGAACAGAATGCTCCAAAATGCATTCCGTTCCATTCTCAGACCGTAGAGAAAACCTCAGCATGCTGCAGCTTTCTTTACGTCCTGGGATGTGGAGCAAAACTGATCCGTCATGACCCACAATGCAAGTCAGTGGGGACGGATCCGTTTTCTCTGCCACAATCTGACAATAGAAAACGGATCCTTCCCCCATTGACTTTCAATGGAGTTCATTTTGGCAATGTTAAAAATATGTTAAAGATAAAACAACCGGATCCGTTTAAACGGATGCAGACGGTTGTATTATCTGTAATGGAAGGGTTTTTGTTGGACCCCGCCGGATCCAGCAAAAACGCTAGTGTGAAAGTCAATGGTGCCTGATCATTTTTTTTTTTCTTTGGGTCCCATTGACTTACATTGATTTTCATGTCTGATCCGGTTTCTTCAGTTTTGATTTAATACAACTGGATCCGGCCGACACGGAGCCATCAGGATGTATTAGGCTTCTTTCACACTAGCGCTAGCAGGGTCCGGCAGGGAAACATCCTGTTGGATCTGTGCTAACGACAACCCACGAGTGCTCCGGCCACTTCACTTTAATGGGGACGGGTCGGACATGCGGCCGGAGTGAATGGGGCCGGAGCGGACTTCCGCCGGCACTCGTGGGTCCGTGTCTTCAGTGTGTTTGTGGGGGAAGGACCTCGTATTGCACTTCCCTGTCTTTAATTTCCAGAAAGCAGATTTGCAAACTGTTCCATGCTTTGTGTGACTGTGTACATTAGGCCCAAAATGTCAGGGCTTCGTAAGGGTTCCAAGTGAAAGACCAAGAGCCAGAATGTGGGTAGTAGCAGCACCAGCTATCTGAGTAGTAGTAGTAGTAGTAGTAGTAGTAGTCAGGGGTGTAGGAACCCCCAAAAATCTGGGGGGGACAGCATTTTTGATTGCTGGGTATATTCTTATTCAGTAAACTGCGAGTTGTATATATCGTTAAATTTTAAGTGTGTGTGAAAAATCTCACAACAACAAAATATGCAAAAAGGAACAGTTCTTTGTTTATTAGGTCACAGAAATTAACCAAACATTTGGCATATATTTCCGTTATTCCACTTAAAACTAGTGGTAATAATACTTTTAGGGTACTTTCACACTTGCAACAGTGTGATCCGACGGGCAGTTCCGTCGTCGGAACTGCCCTCCGGATCCGCCGATCTGCCGCTGACTGAAAGCATTTGTGAGAAGGATCCGAATGCGGATCTGTCTCAGAAATGCATTGCAAGGACGGATCCGTCTCTCCTCTTGTCATGCGGACAGACGGATCCGTCTTGTATATTTAGTTCACATTTTTACTGGTCTGCGCATGCGCAGGCCGGAAAGGACTGATCCGGCATTCGGCATTCCGGTATTTTGAATGCCAGATTCGGCACTAATGCATTCCTATGGAAAAGAATGCTGAATCCGGCATTCAGGCATGTCTTCAGTTTTTTTCGCCGGAGAGAAAACCGTAGCATACTGCGGTTTTATCTTTTGCCTGATCAGTCAAAACAACTGAACTGAAGACATCCTGATGCAAACTGAACGGATTACTCTCCATTCAGAATGCATGGGGATATGCCTGATCAGTTCTTTTCCGGTATAGAGCCCCTGTGACGGAACTCTATGCCGGAAAAGAAAAACGCTAGTGTGAAAGTACCCTAAGGGCTCTTTCACACTTGCGTTGTTCTGTTCCGGCATAGAGTTCCGTCGTCGGGGCTCTATGCCGGAAGAATCCTGATCAGTTTTATCCTAATGCATTCTGAATGGAGAGAGATCCGTTCAGGATGCATCAGGATGTCTTCAGTTCCGGAATGGAACGTTTTTTGGCCGGAGAAAATACTGCAGCATGCTGCGCTTTTTGCTCCGGCCAAAAATCCTGAACACTTGCCGCAAGGCCGGATCCGGAATTAATGCCCATTGAAAGGCATTGATCCGGATCCGGCCTTAAGCTAAACGTCGTTTCGGCGCATTGCCGGACCCGACGTTTAGCTTTTTCTGAATGGTTACCATGGCTGCCGGGACGCTAAAGTCCTGGCAGCCATGGTAAAGTGTAGTGGGGAGCGGGGGAGAAGCATACTTACCGTCCGTGCGGCTCCCGGGACGCTTCAGAGTGACGTCAGGGCGCCCCACGCGCATGGGTGACGTGATCACATGGAACGTCATCCATGCGCATGGGGCGCTCTGACGTCACTCTGGAGCGCCCCGGGAGCCGCACGGACGGTAAGTATACTGCTCCCCCGCTCCCCACTACTACTATGGCAACCAGGACTTTAATAGCGTCCTGGCTGCCATAGTAACACTGAACGCATTTTGAAGACGGCTCCGTCTTCAAATGCTTTCAGTACACTTGCGTTTTTCCGGATCCGGCGTGTAATTCCGGCAAGTGGAGAACACGACGGATCCGGACAACGCAAGTGTGAAAGAGGCCTAAGTAATGCACTTTGCCTGATTTTAACAAAACAAAAGATCTTGTATAAATACAATTAAATACTATAACTATATAAATAGAAACAATTTTCTAACTGCAGACAGAGCGAGACCCTCCAAGCACCACAACCACTGCAGCGTACTTCAGCTAACTAGGTGCAAGGTAGCTGTTCCTGTAAATGTGTGCCTGCCACTGCCAGCTCACACACTAAAGCTACAGGAGATGTGTGGTAAGTGTGCACACATTCACACAAGGCACAATGGAACAAATAAGTACCCTCCATAAAGTTTCCTTTAAGCCAAATCTAAAGAAGGCAAGTTTTTAAAATCCAAAAACTTTTTTGCGGCGATCACAACACAAATTCCTTTGCTATGGCTTTGATGTCTACTTTATCCATTATGTCTCTATGGATGTTGCATATGCAACATGGTTCAAACGTTTCTGGGTCATTGTGGACCTCAACCAGGTTTTTAATCTACGCAGTGCACTAAAACTTCTCTCAGCTTCACAGGAAGAAGCAGGAAGAGTTAATAGGATTCTAACAATTTTTTCTACTTGAGAGAAAAAGCATCTTTCTCTGGCAGGCATCTTTCGCAAAATATCTACAACCTCAGAGACTGAAGTGTACTTGTAAACACTTGATAAGGTGGTTATCTGGGCAGAGAGAAGATGATATTCAATCTCTGGATACTGGGGAAGAACTTCACTAGCTTGTCCTGTCAACAGATAATGTTCCAGTTTTTCATATACAAGTAAGCCCTCTTGGTCAAAGCGCTGCATTAACTGTGTCGATATAATATCCATTATTTGGAAATACTGAGGACAATAGTATTCCTTCACAGTCTTTGCATGAAATAGTTCAGTTGGCCCATGTTGAAGACGTTTAGGATCATTAGGTTGCCTTGGTACAGTAACCTCTTTTAGCTGGTATTTTTCCACTAAATGAATAGTGGTAGCAAGAACTCTTTCAAAGGACGTGTCACATCGTAACTTTTGTATAGCATCATGGGTCCTATATACACTTGCTAAAAGTCCTGATATGGTTTGTTCTCTGCCTTGCAAGGCTACATTCAGGCATTCTAAGATCTCCATGATGCTAAGAGAGATTTGAAGACCTAGTAGAGTTTTCCCTTGCCTAAATTGTTGTAGTAAGCCACGTGCACATGGATTTATATCTCCACTACTTCTGGTATTTGCAATTTCTTCAAGTGTTTCCAAAATCAGCTGGTAATTATCCAGAATTTGCTTTATAGAATATGTATGAGCAGAACATCTCTGATGTTTTTTAAACTTTTCAATAGCTTTTTTCCAATTTTTAAAGCCTACACACACAAATGCTGGCTCAGTGTTCTTTTCGAGTTGAGTCAGATTCAGGACGGCTGCTTTAGCACAGTAGAAACCTAGTCCCCCTTCAAGAGTAAAACTATATAGTGCAGCCATGGAAAGCTTTTGAACCAGCACTCTTGAAAATGTAGAACACGCTTATTTGCCTTTTGCGTTACAATGGTCTGAGCTGGAATTGTTTTGTAGTCTGGTTGATTTGGTACCACTGCCGTTCGTAATGTTTTCTCATCATCAGCTGGAAAAGAAATGCATTTTCCTTTCATGTAGGTTTTAGATTTACTATGAACATCTACAGTTTTGATTGCAGGACCACAAGCATGGTCTTCCTCACCATCACTACTTGAGTCACTCATGAGGCCAACTGCTTCTAAAGACACTGTCTCAGAATATTATTTTTCTGGCTCAACCAAATGATGCCTGACTGGTGATTCAGTGACCTCTTTTTGATGACATGCTTCTGAGCTTGATGAGGATGCATTTGCTTTACTAGGCTTTGTAAAAAACCTGCGGATATCCATTCTATCTTCACTCAAATTGACTTTTAAGGTTCCAGAAAAAACTAAATTTAAACAAAGAATCATAATACTGTACGATAACAAAAGATTTAGATTCCCCCCCGCCGAAACAATAATCTCCCCTTATATATAATTTACTTACAGTTCTGAAGACTCAGGGGTGCTGGCTGGCTTGGCCTCAGGGGTGCTGGCTGGCTTGGCCTCAGGGGTGCTGGCTGGCTTGGCCTCAGGGGTGCTGGCTGGCTTGGCCGGGCAGAAGGAGTGTGGGAGACTGTGAGGCCTTTTTCTCCAAGCTGCTCTGGATCAGTGAACTCATGGTTTCCAGGTGTGCACTTTGGGAAAGGATATTCCGGTTTTTGCTATTGATTCCGCTCCACTTTCTCAGAAATCATTAAAGGGCATAGTTCACAATATCCGTTTAATTGTGAGTGATGCTCATGTTGAGGATGTGTCATGTTTCGTCCTTAGCGGTTTACCTACCCCTCTAGTGTTGGGGCTGCCCTGGCTCACTAAGCATAACCCCACCATTGATTGGCAAGCGAGGCAAATAAATGGTTGGAGTGACTTTTGCAGAGAGAATTGCCTCATGACATCTGTTTCTGAGGTTGCTACTAAGACTGTACCATCTTTTCTCTCTGAATTTTCGGATGTCTTCTCTGAGAGTGGAGTTCAGGATTTGCCCCCGCACAGGGAGTACGATTGCCCTATTAATCTCATCCCAGACGCCAAGCTGCCTAAATCTCGTTTATACAATCTTTCCCAACCTGAGAGGATCGCTATGCGTGCTTATATCTCTGAGAGTCTGAGAAAGGGACACATACGACCCTCGAAGTCACCTGTTGCCGCTGGTTTTTTCTTTGTTAAGAAAAAAGATGGTTCTTTAAGACATTGTCTGGATTTCAGGGAGCTGAACAGTATCACAATTCGTGACCCTTATCCACTTCCTCTGATCCCGGACCTATTTAACCAGGTTGTTGGGGCTAAAGTCTTTTCCAAATTAGATTTAAGAGGGGCATACAACCTGGTCAGGGTCAGAGAAGGGGACGAATGGAAGACGGCCTTCAATACCCCTGAGGGCCATTTTGAAAATTTGGTTATGCCTTTTGGTTTGATGAATGCCCCAGCCGTTTTTCAGCATTTCGTGAACAGCATTTTTTATCATTTGATGGGAAAATTTGTATTGGTGTATTTGGATGACATTTAGATTTTTTTCTCCCGATTTCAAAACTCATAAGGAACATTTACGTCAGGTCTTGCTCATCCTGCGGGAGAATAAATTATATGCAAAACTGGAAAAATGTATGTTTGCGGTTCCAGAAATTCAATTTCTGGGGTTTCTTCTCTCCGCTTCTGGTTTTCGCATGGACCCGAGAAGGTCCGCGCTGTGCTTGAGTGGGAGCTTCCTGAGAATCAGAAGGCGCTGATGCGTTTTTTGGGCTTTGCCAATTATTACAGGAAGTTCATTTTGAATTATTCTTCTATTGTTAAACCACTCACTGATATGACCAGAAAGGGGGTAGATTTTTCTGCTTGGTCAGTAGAGGCGCGTAAGGCTTTTTCTGATATCAAGGAGAGTTTTGCTTCCGCACCCATCTTGGTGCAACCTGATGTTTCTTTACCCTTCATAGTTGAGGTTGATGCTTCTGAGGTGGGTGTGGGGGCGGTCTTGTCTCAGGGTTCCTCTCCTGCCAATTGGCGACCGTGTGCCTTTTTCTCAAGAAAACTCTCCTCCGCAGAGAGAAATTACGATGTGGGAGATAGGGAATTGTTGGCCATCAAGTTGGCTTTTGAGGAATGGCGCCATTGGCTAGAGGGAGCCAGACACCCTATTACCGTATTTACTGACCATAAAAATCTGGCCTACTTGGAGTCAGCCAAGCGTCTGAACCCGAGACAGGCCAGATGGTCTTTGTTCTTTTCTAGGTTTAATTTTGTTGTCACGTTCCGCCCTGGAGTTAAGAATGTGAAGGCAGATGCCCTGTCACGTTGTTTTCCGGGAGGCGGGAATTTTGAAGACCCGGGTCCCATTTTGGCTGAAGGTGTGGTGGTCTCTGCTCTTTTTCCTGAATTGGAGGCAGAGGTGCAGGCAGCCCAGTCAGAGGCTCCTGATCTTTGTCCTCCTGGGAGGTTGTTTGTGCCTCTCGCTTTAAGACACAAGATTTTTAAAGAACACCACGATACGGTCCTTGCTGGGCACCCGGGGGTAAGAGCCACACTGGATCTCATCGCTCGGAGATTCTGGTGGCCTGCGCTTCGTAAGTCGGTTGAGGGTTTTGTGGCAGCCTGCGAGACTTGCGCTTGTGCCAAAGTCCCTCATTCACGGCCATCAGGTCCTCTCCTTCCCTTACCCATTCCTTCCCGTCCTTGGACACATCTGTCCATGGACTTCATAACGGACCTGCCTCGTTCCTCTGGGAAGACTGTGATTCTGGTGGTGGTGGACCGTTTTAGCAAAATGGTGCATTTCATCCCTTTTCCTGGTTTGCCCAATGCTAAGACGCTGGCGCAGGCATTTATTGATCACATTGTCAAATTGCACGGTATTCCTTCAGACATAGTCTCTGATAGGGGCACGCAGTTTGTTTCCAGATTCTGGAAGGCTTTCTGTTCTCGCTTGGGGGTTCGGTTGTCATTCTCTTCTGCTTTCCACCCGCAGTCGAATGGCCAGACAGAGCGCGTCAATCAGAATCTGGAGACATATCTGCGCTGTTTTGTGGCGGAGAATCAAGAGGATTGGTGTTCTTTTTTGTCCCTTGCTGAGTTTGCTTTAAATAACCGTCGTCAGGAGTCCTCTGATAAGTCACCATTTTTTGGTGCATATGGGTTTCATCCGCAGTTTGGGACTTTCTCGGGAGAGGGGTCTTCTGGTTTACCTGATGAGGATAGATTCTCCTCGTCTTTGTCATCTATTTGGCAAAAGATTCAGGATAATCTAAAGAGCATGAGTGAGAGATATAAGCGTGTGGCAGATAAGAGACGTGTGCTTGGTCCGGACCTGAATGTTGGTGATCTGGTGTGGTTGTCTACCAAGAATATCAAATTGAAGGTTCCCTCCTGGAAGTTGGGTCCTAGGTTTATTGGGCCTTACAAAATCCTGTCTGTCATCAATCCTGTTGCATACCGTCTTGATCTTCCTCAGACTTGGAAGATCCATAATGTTTTTCATAAGTCCTTATTGAAACCTTATGTTCAACCCATTGTACCCTCGCCTTTGCCTCCTCCTCCGATTATGGTTGATGGGAATCTTGAATTTCAGGTCTCTAGGATTGTGGATTCTCGTCTTGTCCGCGGTTCTCTTCAGTACCTTGTTCATTGGGAGGGTTATGGTCCTGAGGAGAGGATGTGGGTCCCAGTGACGGACATTAAGGCCTCTCGTCTCATCAGGGCTTTCCATAGGTCCCATCCTGAGAGGGTGGGTTCTGAGTGTCCGGAGTCCACTCGTAGAGGGAGGGGTACTGTCACAACCAGATAGCTGAGAAGCTCTGACAGAGGCCTTTCAGAACCTCCTCCTTGAGTTTCTGTGTTGTGGTATTCAGTTCCTCCTCTCGTTAGCCTCTCTCAGCTGTCATGTGTTGGACTAATTGCTTCCCTTTTAAATTCCTCCCCAGAATGCATTACTGGGCGGCTTATACTTCTTCCTGGAGTGTGTGTGCATGCTGACCTTGTTCTCCTGTCTGCTACAAAGCTAAGTGTTGTACCTTTATCGTTTATTTTCTGTTTGCTGGATCCCAGGTGACCCTGACTCCCTCCGTATCTTGTGTAGGGAGCCGGTGGTCGTGTCCCCTCACTATTGTAGGGTGCTCAGGGCTTTATAGTCAAGGTTCGTGGATATGCAAACCTCCACCATTAGGATCTTTGCATAGGCTGAGCAGCCAGGGAAAGTGCCAGGTCTCCTGCAGGGGTGTCCCTTGGTTCCTTAGCTTTTGGATCCAGCGAGTCATTTATACATGTTGCTTTGCCTTGTTTCCTGTACACCGTCCGTGACAGGTATTTGGGAATATATTTATAATAAAGTAATATTTAAGTATTTTCAGTAATTTTACTTTTTTAATTCCCAGAGAACCCCTTTAACTAGAGTAAGGCCAAGTTCACACGAACGTGTGTGACCCGTGCTCGTGCTGCGGCCCGCAAATAGCGGGCCGCAAAGCACGATTGCCGGCCGTAGGTCAGCCGCATCGGATCGCGGACCCATTCACTTTAATGGGTCCGCGATCCGCCGTTCCGCTAAAAGATAGGACCTGTTCTATCTTTTTGCGGAACGGAGGTACGGGATGTAACCCCACGGAAGCACTCCGTAGTGCTTCCGAGGGGTCCCGTCCCGTGCGGCCGTTCCGCGATTCCGGATTTGCGGACCCATTGAAGTGAATGGGTCCGCATCCGTGATGCGGTGTGCACACGGAACTGCGGCCGTGTATTGCGGGCCGCGATTTGCGGGCCACAATACGGCCACAGATCACACACGTTCGTGTGAACTAGGTCTTAGGGACATATAATGCCAATTGATATGATGAAAGGATATGAAGTAATGTAGTATAATTATCCTTACCCCCCCCCCCCCTTCTCTTTTACAAACCCTGTTAGCTCCTTGTTATTACTCGAGGTCGCAGAGGGCACGTTCTATATGTGAGAACCTCCGCCCATAGTGTAATATCTGCATTGAGGAGGGTAATGGGCCTCTGGCTAGCGCAGAGAAGGGGATCTTTACCCTCCTCAGGCAGTTCTGTGATATCCCTTTCTAGGGACTGCCTGGGAACCAGACCTTAGATCATTAGAGTCAGAAGGTGAGGTCGGAGTACACGAGAAAGCTTCTTATAGGAGATGAAGGTCCCGGGGAGTGGAAGCCATTTCCTGCTGGGACAGAGGGGCGGCCGGGGATTCTGTCTCACTGCATCAGAGATCGCAAATCCAAGGCTGCCAAGAATTTCTCAGTGAAGGAAACAGAATCTTCCGCTGAGTTTCCCCCACAGTTCTAAAGAGACGCTTAAAAATCCTTGAGTGTGCTGGTTGTGCTGGTTAATTGCGGACCGCGTGTGTGGACGTGGACCCATTCACATGATTGGGATCCGCATCAGACAGTCCGCAATGCAAAAAAAGTTCCCCACATGTCTCTCCTATGGATTTGTTCTTAAAGCTGACAAAATCCTGAAAACTAGTCCTGAATATCTTGTGTGCGGCGAGCAGCGGCGGGCTGTTCTGCTGAGCGTCAGGGAGGGGTCTAGATGAGCTACTAAAATGCTCCCTATGGATAAAGACTATGACTATAATACAGAACACCGTTCACCCTTCACACCCCACCCATCTCTCTTCAGGCTCCCCATACATTACACCCCCTCACTGCTCCTCCACTACAGCCCCCACCCTCACCCACACGGCTACTGTTCTGCTATTAGTGTTTCCCCCACCCCCCCCAGCTCACCGTTCCGCTATTAGTGTCTCCCCCACCCCCCCCAGCTCACCGTTCCGCTATTAGTGTCTCCCCCACTGACTCACCATTCCGCCATTAGTTCCCCCGCTACATCTCCACTTTGGTCTCGTGTACCTTTCAGGGTTGCCAACCTTCTCTTTACATTTTTCTGGACAAATGAACCAGAAATCACAGGCAGCCCAACATTGTTATGGCCATGGACCCCGCCACTGTTTAGAGACCACACTTTCATTCCACACCCTCAAAATGTCCTTGAATCAGAAACATCCCAGAATTAAAGGGATTGTCCAGTAGTTAAAAATAAAATATGACAGCAACTTATGGGAAAAATTCCACCATTTTCCTCTGTCGTATCCTCGCCACTCTAGTCTGAGGGCTTTGTTCCTATGGCTGCAGTGAGGATGTGACCTGCTGGACCTTCTGGCATCATTGCTGCGGCCATGTAAACAGACTGACCAGGATGTAATGGGCAAGTGCAGTGTTGGTGATGTGCCCACTGATGTGACCACGGCAGCCAATCACTGTCCTCAGCATTAGACCACTGACAGGTGATTGACTGCAGCAGGAACATCTCATCTACCGGCAAGTCCCGCTGCAGTCTGTGAACAAACAGCGGCAGGAGGGAATGGACCAGAGCTGTAGAGAACGGCGCTGAAGAAAGGGCGAGTATAACATGCATCCACAATGCATACGTGGAAATTAGTGGATCCAACCAACCCCCCTCCCATTAAAGACATAGCTGGATAATTATTACATTCACCACTACCAAAGATACAGGAGAATACAGCAGCCCATGCCTTACGTCCAGTGAGGTCTCCTCTGATGTAGACGTTCTCTTTTCTTATCTTTTGACTGCTTTGATGACTTCTCTTAACCACATCTTCTCTCTGCAGAGTTTGCCCACAGATATCTTAGATTCCTCCTCCTGGGGCCCCAACAGTTTTATCCAGATGCTACCCTCAATACTGTGCCGATTGTGCCGAGTCCCCTCATTAGTAACAGTGCCCCAATAGTGATAATGCTCCAGAAAGTACCCGTTACCAGTAAGGTCCTCCATACTATTCCAAATAATAACACCTCCAATAGTACCCCTGGTAGTAGTAATAATAGCCCATAATAGAATTGATTTCCCTCACAGTGCCTCCAATAACAATAAAGCCCCCCATCGTGACCCAGCAGTAAAATTGCCCCCAGGAGGGATAAAGATCTCCATAATGGAACAAGCAGGGAGCGAGGCTCTGGAGCTCCATCCACTCAAATACCATCCTGCTCCATCCGGGCTGAATGTAAGCCCAGCACCACTTGTCACTGTTGTGGACTTGCCTGCACAGGGCTGAACATCTTGGTGCCTAGAATTAACCCTTCGCTGGACTGTGGCTGGCCTGGTCTCAGCACCCACCAGGCCTGAGTTGAATTACAGCCACCCCTCTTCTGTGGAGCTCTGCCTCGTCCCCATCTCTGGCCTCCTGACCATCAGACTGTCCATTTTGCCTACCTTTTGCTGACAACTGGTTGATTTGGGTGCCAGACACAGATTTTGAGCTGCCCTGGACATTAGTGTCAGCAACCCAGCCCTGAACATTCCTGTCTAGATGGCCTACACTGACTACAACGCCCTGGCCTGCCTGATATCGTGAGTAGTGAACGCCAGCGACTGCCTCCTGTTCTGTCTTTGTTTTGTGTACCCTGAGGACCTGCTTCCCTGGAGGTGCTGCCACTGACCACCTGCATAGTCCAGTCTCCTGCTGTATTTGGGAGTGTGGCCTGGGGGATTTTCTGGGCTCTCTACAGCTGATACTAGATGCTGTACTAGCCCTTTGTAAGGTCAGAGCTCCATCTAGTGGCAGTTCTGTGTAAGGACAAGGACTTCCTCTTGTGCCTGCTGTCATAGCTGAGGTATCATCTTTGAGGTGAAAGCTCCATCTAGTGGCAGCTCTGTGAAGACCTCATAAATACTGCATTCTCTTGTGCCAGATATTTCACCGAAGTAGACAATTCTCAACAGTGCCACAATAAAGGAGGCAAATCCCACTAGTGCTTCAATTAAAGCAGCAATCCCCCCTCCCCTGTGAGGGACACCCCCGGGCCCCCCTTCTGCTCATTATCAGTTACCAGTTCTATATCACATAATTCAGCACTGTGATATCTAAATTCCTACTGATCTTGGAGCTCCACGTAGTGATAATTTCCAGCTCATTCGCTTACTATACCAAGCTTGTGTCGATTTCTCCTCCAATTCCACTACAGCCCTTTGTAAGGGGCACACTGGAGCCCTCAATGTACTCGCCATGAGCCAGTACAGCTCCGTGGACAGCCGACATACTATCTAGAGGATATATCGCAAGACGGAGACCCTTTTATTTCTGTTTAATTTGGAACCTCACCCACCTTGCCTACTTTACAATGTCCAAGGCTCCTTACAAGACTGGAAAACAAAGTGCTAACTCGCACACCTCCATCAAGCGAGCTCTGAAAATGACTCCTGTTGTGACTCCTGCGGATGACTCCTCCAGTTCTTTCCTTGGAAAGCAACCTGCGCACCTTGACTCAGCACCCATAAGCCTCGCAGCCTCTGGCACAGAAGCACCTCATACCTCAGGTGCCCTGCTCTCCCAGATTCAAGGTATGCTGCAAGAAGAACTTGTCAAGGTCTCCACCGATATCACTAACCTTACCAGAGAAGTCCTGGATAATGCTACCACAGTACTGGAGACACATGAAAAAGAAATAAAAAAACTTCAGGATGACAATTGACTCCTCCACAACAAATTAGAGGATATGGAAAACAGCCCGTAGAGATAACCTCCGAATCAGAGGTTCACCTGAACCCATCACGGATCTCCAATCTACAGTTACAGTTTACTTTCAGGAACTTTGTCCGAATATTCAGACATAGACATACATAGAGCCCTAACTGCCCGAAAACCGTAATGTCCCATCAGGCACGTGATGCGGAAGCTTTATTTCCATCGTACCCGTAAGCAGCACATAAGGCTTCTCCCCTGGTTTTTCAAGGACACGTGTACCAATTGTTCCCAGATCTAGCCCCCTCCACCATAGCGAAACATTGTGCTCTTAAGCCATATCCAAAGCAGATCTGTTATCGATGGGGCTTCCCATTCAAGCTTATTTTTATGTATCAAGATAAGACTCATAACATTCACTCCCTGTAGGGGTCTCAGCACTGCTTTAAATGCCTGCATCTTTGTCCATCCTCATCACCAGGGAAATCCCCAACCTCTCATCACCTTCCCTCGCCCACCCGCAAGAATCCCAAACTGACCTCCAGTCATCCTCAAAGACTTGACTCTCTAAGCTCTCATCAACCGAGTGTCTTCCTTCTGTGAGGAGATACCATTCCGTTTCCTTCTCTTTATATAGAGACTTCCTTTTCTGAGATGGTGGGTTCTCGCCCATGGGAGTATCTCCCTTCGGCAGCACCCCACCACTAACGATACTTTTGCTGTTGTTGAGATTGCACAGTTATATGTTTTATATTTCTAGTTTGATTATAAATATTTTATATATGTCTTTTTCTATATCCTAGGAACCCCCTCCTGGGGTATACCCATTGCTATCGAACGTCAGTGCCATAAAACTGACCCCTAACCTCTCTGTTAGCTGTGGCAAACCACGATCGTGGAGCTTTCTATCTCTATCTCTCTACACGAGACGATACTTCCATGTTTATCTGTGCCTCCCGTTTGTGTTTTCCACCCCCCCTCCCCCGCGGGTTGGCAAACGTTATTTCCATATCAGTGATGGTTCTCTCCTAAATACACTATGTGCAAAAAAAGGGGGTTAGTCAGCACCTCCCAGTGCGCAGGTGCACACTGCCATGGCAAAGACCTAGAGGGAAAAAAAGAGACAATGCAGCAGCACTCTGCAAATCAGACAAAGTAGAACAATGCTTACAAAAATTAAGGTGCTAATACTACGCTTATTTATAAAAGCGAGATGCTTGGACAATGCATTTTGTACAAAACCATCTAAGCCCATAAGCCGAACGTCAAGGCGATCTCTGTTAGACAGGTCCTAACACTAAATACTACCTGTTATGCGCCATAATGACCGCCATAAAATTCAGGGAGTGTTGGACCCACATGCATGTTGGATCCACTCTGCCTTTTTCCATTTTTTTGTGCCAAAATGGCCTCCATTACAAGGGATGCAGGTACCAACATGCATGCTGAGCCCACTCTATACCCTTCCTGGTGCTAGACAGCTTCCAATGAATGTAGTGAGAGCAGGCTACAGCTTTATACTGAAAGTAATTAAAATCAGCCTGTGGGGGCATACAGTCTAATCAGAAGTGCACGACTCGCTGGAGTGCCACATCTCCAGCATTGTAAATCTGAAAAAAGAGGGGGTTAGTCAGCACCTCCCAGTGCGCAGGTGCACGCTGCCATGTGGGTCCAACACTCCCTGAATTTTATGGCGATCATTATGGCGCATAACAGGTAGTATTTAGTGTTAGGACCCGTCTAACAGAGATCGCCTTGACGTTCAGCAGACGGGCTTAAATGGTTTTGTACAAAATGCATTGTCCAAGCATCTCGCTTTTATAAATAAGCGTAGTATTAGCACCATAATGTTTGTAAGCATTGTTGTACTTTGTCTGATTTGCAGAGTGCTGCTGCATTATCTTTTTTTCCCCCTCTACATACACTATGGCTATGAAAATATTATCACACAATGTACAGGGCTTTAATTCACCCAACAAGAGACCCAGAGCTTTTCGGTTTTCTAGAAGCGTTCATGTGGATTTACTTTGTCATCATGAAACTTCATCCCGAACTTCAGCTCCTCGCTATCTGTCTCCATACTTTCCAACCTTTTATAAACCCAAACCTTATATGTCACTATTTGTCTTAGTAAATCAGTCCCTTTTACTAATTTCCTCACTATTGCGGACCCTGAGCGTCGCTATTTAATTGTTACTGGCACAATCCAGGATGTCCCAGGGACCATAGTCTTCTACTACTAGACCCAAGTACTGACCAGACCCGCTTTATAACTGACTTATTTACACTGAGACTCTCACAAAGTGGGCACAGTTGTCCTTGTTGCACATATGCTGAAAGTATGGTCAATAATTCCAATGTGCGAAGGGAGCGGCTGGGTGAAGACAGAAGTGATTTTATTGAACATGTTCTGGAAAGAACAAACACATCACCTTCAGTATATGGGGATACAGGAAATGTAGCAGTAAATCCTGTCCTCCCATATTAATACACATCTCTATATTCAATAATACATTCTCAATAACAGGTATAACTTTTCTATAAGAGATATTAAACCATTAACATGAGAGTTGCTCTCGGATTCTTTAATCTGCATCCCAGTAACCAATAGTGCAGTATAATCTCATGGAGTGACATCAGCTTCTATAGTAATCATAGTCACTACATATTAGCACCATGTGAGACCTCATTGTACTTCACTAGCACTGGTGCACATTTTATATACTCACACGGCATCACCAGCATCCTGAGTTGATTATAGGAATGTGTTTTACATCATTTTAGCCTATTTATGGCCCTGAATTTGTGTTCCCTACCTGGAAAGAACAAACACATCACCTTCAGTATGGAGATACAGGAAATGTAGCAGTAAATCCTGTCCTCCCATAAACCAAGATCTGCGTTATTCAGTTCCCCTTTAGGCTAGGTTCAGACCTGAGCGTTTTACAGCACGTTCCTACGCGCTGTAAAACGCTCAACAGGCAAGAACCAATGATTCCCTATGGGAATGGTTCTCACCTGAGCGTTTTACAGCATGTACGAATGCGCTGTAAAACGCCCTACGCCCCAAGAAGTACAGGAGCTTCTTTGGGGCGTATTGTCACACGTTCCCGCCTATAGACTTCAGCGGGAACGCACGACAATGGGCGTTTCTTGTAAAAACGTGCGTACATACGCGCGTTTCGTCCTGCTGCACGATATATCAAGTATTTTACTACTGGTAAAACAGGCTCTCTCCTATAAGGTAATAGGATGAGTCTGCACACTGAGGTTGGATGAGATTGTATCGGCCGCAGTGTTCACTGCATTTGATAGAACTTATTGTGCCTGTGTTTTGTTGCTGTCTGTAATGACGCTGGTCGCGCACAACACCACAATCCAGATGCCTTTCCCGAGTCCTAACAAATTGCCAGCCTCTGTACTCCCTTTCTCTAAATGCACTGCAGCGAGCGGCAGCGGGCTGGCCGGCCGGCGGGTGAACGACGTCACTTAGTAACGCTCCTCCCACTTAATTCAGGAAGCAGGAGCGTTACTAAGGGACGTCAGTCACGCGCCGGCCGGCCTGCTCGCTGCAGTGCATTCATAGTGACAGTAAGTACAGAGGCTGGCCATTTTATCAATAGGAGAGAGCTGGTTTCAGACAGTAGTAAAATACTTTACACACAAAGCCAGTTATGTGCGCAGTTTAGGACACATGAGGGGACACATAGGGCCATGAGGGGGACCAGCATAAGATGCTATATGTGTGTCTTATGCTTGCCCCCCTCATGACCCTATGTGTCATAGCACACATCCCCCATAACAGTGTCATCCACAGATCCACCCCATAACAGTGTCATCCACAGATCCACCCCATAAGTGTCATCCACAGATCCACCCCATAACAGTGTCATCCACAGATCCACCCCATAACAGTGTCATCCACAGATCCACCCCATAACAGTGTCATCCACAGATCCACCCCATAACAGTGTCATCCACAGATCCACCCCATAACAGTGTCATCCACAGATCCACCCCATAACAGTGTCATCCACAGATCCACCCCATAACAGTGTCATCCACAGATCCACCCCATAACAGTGTCATCCACAGATCCACCCCATAACAGTGTCATCCACAGATCCACCCCATAACAGTGTCATCCACAGATCCACCCCATAACAGTGTCATCCACAGATCCACCCCATAACAGTGTCATCCACAGATCCACCCCATAACAGTGTCATCCACAGATCCACCCCATAACAGTGTCATCCACAGATCCACCCCATAACAGTGTCATCCACAGATCCACCCCATAACAGTGTCATCCACAGATCCACCCCATAACAGTGTCATCCACAGATCCACCCCATAACAGTGTCATCCACAGATCCACCCCATAACAGTGTCATCCACAGATCCACCCCATAACAGTGTCATCCACAGATCCACCCCATAACAGTGTCATCCACAGATCCACCCCATAACAGTGTCATCCACAGATCCACCCCATAACAGTGTCATCCACAGATCCACCCCATAACAGTGTCCTCCACAGATCCACCCCATAACAGTGTCCTCCACAGATCCACCCCATAACAGTGTCCTCCACAGATCCACCCCATAACAGTGTCCTCCACAGATCCACCCCATAACAGTGTCCTCCACAGATCCACCCCATAACAGTGTCCTCCACAGATCCACCCCATAACAGTGTCCTCCACAGATCCACCCCATAACAGTGTCCTCCACAGATCCACCCCATAACAGTGTCCTCCACAGATCCACCCCATAACAGTGTCCTCCACAGATCCACCCCATAACAGTGTCCTCCACAGATTACCTATAACAGTGTCCTCCACAGATCCACCATAACAGTGTCATCCACAGATCCCCCATAACAGTGTCCTCCACAGATCCCCCATAACAGTGTCCTCCACAGATCCCCCATAACAGTGTCCTCCACAGATCCCCCATAACAGTGTCCTCCACAGATCCCCCATAACAGTGTGTCCTCCACAGATCCCCCATAACAGTGTGTCCTCCACAGATCCCCCATAACAGTGTGTCCTCCACAGATCCCCCATAACAGTGTGTCCTCCACAGATCCCCCCATAACAGTGTGTCCTCCACAGATCCCCCATAACAGTGTGTCCTCCACAGATCCCCCATAACAGTGTGTCCTCCACAGATCCCCCATAACAGTGTGTCCTCCACAGATCCCCCATAACAGTGTGTCCTCCACAGATCCCCCATAACAGTGTGTCCTCCACAGATCCCCCATAACAGTGTGTCCTCCACAGATCCCCCATAACAGTGTGTCCTCCACAGATCCCCCATAACAGTGTGTCCTCCACAGATCCCCCATAACAGTGTGTCCTCCACAGATCCCCCATAACAGTGTGTCCTCCACAGATCCCCCATAACAGTGTGTCCTCCACAGATCCCCCATAACAGTGTCATCCACAGATTAGGGTGACCACATTTCCAAACTGCCATTCAGAGACACCCGCCCCGGCCCCCCCCGCACCCATGTCCACTCCCCAAAAAATATGATTTTTGATACTTTTAAAAAAAAATTAAGTCACTTAGTGACAGCGGCGTACTTTGTACTTACGCTGGCAAGTTCATTGCATCGAAGTTATGGAGGATGGAGGGGAGGGGGCGACGGCCTCAGGGGCAGAGCGGTGCCCCCGGGTTATGGGTGAATATGGGCACCAGGATGTTGGGGAGCAGTGCTGTGTAATGGGGCGCTGCAGCCAGGGCATTGGGGGTGCAGGATCTAGTGTGAACTATGGCCGGATAGTGTGCGGTAGGGTTGTCAGGTCACGTGGGCTGTCTGGTGGTGGCACTAAACATAGCCTTATCCAGGAAAGGGGGATATTTTTTTCACAAGTTTTTACTAGTTTGGGGAAAAGTTTGGTTTTCCCTTTCACTGCAGCCCAGTAATACAGAGCAGACAATATACTATAAAGTGTCTCCTGCTAGGAGTATATAATACAATCACTTCCATAAACCTCCACTCCACTTGTAATTGTAATCTATGGCTCATCCCTATACCCCTAATTATTAGGGGTATAGGGATGAGCCATAGATTACAATTACAAGTGGAGTGGAGGTTTATGGAAGTGATTGTATTATATACTCCTAGCAGGAGACACTTTATAGTATATTGTCTGCTCTGTATTACTGGGCTGCAGTGAAAGGGAAAACCAAACTTTTCCCCAAACTAGTAAAAACTTGTGAAAAAAATATCCCCCTTTCCTGGATAAGGCTATGTTTAGTGCCACCACCAGACAGCCCAAATGGACAGTAGAGTGAAACGTTGTAAGAAGTTAAGAATTGTCATCATCATCCATTCCCGCCAGCCAGTTACCTCAGCACAGCTCACTGGTGACTGCTCACATCACTGCGCCGTCGCCCGTGCGCCCCCTACTCTCAGACTCAGAGTCCTGACGTCATCAGCCAGCGACCTAGGCTAGTGGCGCCGTTAAGTGACGTCACGCTGGGAAGCTGATCACCTCACCGCCCAAAGGTTTCTATCCGGGTAGGTGATTGGACTGTAATGCGGTCGGCGGCTGCGGCTCAGGTCATTCCGGGACACTAAATTGTCCCGGAATGAGGGTGACCGGGACCCGGGACAGACTCTCCAAATGCGGGACTGTCCAGGGCAATCCGGGACATGTGGTCACCCTACCACAGATCCCCCATAACAGTGTCCTCCACAGATCCCCCATAACAGTGTCCTCCACAGATCCCCCATAACAGTGTGTCCTCCACAGATCCCCCATAACAGTGTGTCCTCCACAGATCCCCCATAACAGCGTCATCCACAGGTCCTCCATAACAGCGTCATCCACAGATCCCCCATAACAGTGTGTCCTCCACAGATCCCCCATAACAGTGTGTCCTCCACAGATCCCCCATAACAGTGTGTCCTCCACAGATCCCCCATAACAGTGTGTCCTCCACAGATCCCCCATAACAGTGTGTCCTCCACAGATCCCCATAACAGTGTGTCCTCCACAGATCCCCCATAACAGTGTGTCCTCCACAGATCCCCATAACAGTGTGTCCTCCACAGATCCCCATAACAGTGTGTCCTCCACAGATCCCCCATAACAGTGTGTCCTCCACAGATCCCCCATAACAGTGTGTCCTCCACAGATCCCCCATAACAGTGTGTCCTCCACAGATCCCCCATAACAGTGTGTCCTCCACAGATCCCCCATAACAGTGTGTCCTCCACAGATCCCCCATAACAGTGTGTCCTCCACAGATCCCCCATAACAGTGTGTCCTCCACAGATCCCCCATAACAGTGTGTCCTCCACAGATCCCCCATAACAGTGTGTCCTCCACAGATCCCCCATAACAGTGTGTCCTCCACAGATCCCCCATAACAGTGTGTCCTCCACAGATCCCCCATAACAGTGTGTCCTCCACAGATCCCCCATAACAGTGTGTCCTCCACAGATCCCCCATAACAGTGTGTCCTCCACAGATCCCCCATAACATGTGTCCTCCACAGATCCCCCATAACAGTGTGTCCTCCACAGATCCCCCATAACAGTGTGTCCTCCACAGATCCCCCATAACAGTGTGTCCTCCACAGATCCCCCATAACAGTGTGTCCTCCACAGATCCCCCATAACAGTGTGTCCTCCACAGATCCCCCATAACAGTGTGTCCTCCACAGATCCCCCATAACAGTGTGTCCTCCACAGATCCCCCATAACAGTGTGTCCTCCACAGATCCCCCATAACAGTGTGTCCTCCACAGATCCCCCATAACAGTGTGTCCTCCACAGATCCCCCATAACAGTGTGTCCTCCACAGATCCCCCATAACAGTGTGTCCTCCACAGATCCCCCATAACAGTGTGTCCTCCACAGATCCCCCATAACAGTGTGTCCTCCACAGATCCCCCAGGCTTTCGTACATCGCCCAGAACTGTCCTCTCTGCTGTCGGTTCGCAATCACTGGATGGACCCAGAACCGTCGCCTGTTCAGTCTCCTTCTCCTCAAACGCATAATATGCGCTGCTGCTACTATAGCTGCTGTTTGCCGTCTTTTGCGGAGATCCATGGTTACAGACTGTTCCACACTCTACTCACACAGAAAATAGCTCCGCAGGAAGTCTCTTTTCATTGGACACCTCAAGGCAGTTTTTCATTGGATGCCTCTGTTGTCAATCACACAAACGCGCGTATTCCGAGCGTTTCCTAAATACAAAAATGCCCCAAAATACGCCTAAAAAAAACGCCTGTAAAATGCCTGATAAAAACGCCTGATAAAAACGCCTGTAAAATGCGCATACCGAATACGCTCAGGTGTGAACCAAGCCTTACTGTTTGTAGCTCTGCTATTCAAGCTTTCGCTCTGCTGCCATCTACTGGTGGTTAATAGCAATGTCATGACGTTAATATAATACAGTCATACTTGTGGATTGTTGAAGCTAGAAATTATATAGATATTAGTTTATTCTTATGGGGTGCCTATTTTTTTACATCTCTTACACTCTCCCCCACAAAATTTTATGTCGTCCTCGACATACGCAGACTTTAGTATGAGAATCATAATTTTCTTGCTCATCTTCCACAATCCTGGGGAGCCAAGGTTAAATAGTAACAGATTTACTTGAGGAACTGTCCTCCCTGCGACATCTACTCCCGGTTATGTCAGTTTCCCACCCGGCCCACAGCGCTATGAAGCCTGGGGGGATATTGTTGCCTTGAGCTAACTAGTACAACCCCCTTTAACACCGATTTGTGCATGTCATTGTGAAGATAAGAATTTATATAAAACTAGGGGACACCTTATTACTTTTGTCCCTTTTTTTTCTCTTTACCTAGTTTTCATTGTTTGAAGGTTATTCTACTTGGAAACAAGCAATGAATGAGGTGCTCTCCTCCCTTGAAGCTTGGAGGGGTGGGCGTAAAATGCATTTAAATTTTTGTGTTTCACTATCTTACATTGTTACGACTAAGGGTCTAGCACCCGAAACGCGTCAACTTGTCTTGTGTACCAAGTGGCTGTGTCCGCTGCAAATGAATGTATTAATAAAGAAGTCGTCTTAAAGAGGATCTCCATTTGTATCCGGAACCGTTCCTTTTTCCAAGTTTCTTGCTGGTTGCAAAGGGGACCCACCCCACAGGTTTCAGGAGTCGGGTGAATACATTGACCAGGAAGGTAAGCTGGATAAAGTGTTTTTGCTATATGTATCAGTGGTGTTTCCGTGCTACACCCCTGGTCCCCGATGAGACTGTATTACCTCTTATACGTCATTCATAATAATATTTTGCGGACCGCCACTGAGTGGCACACTGACGCACCTGTCTAATTATGGCCTTTTCTGCTATGCCTGACCGGCAGTTGAAAGCGGACTCAGTTTTTTCAGCAGAGGATTTGACCGGTTCCAAAGAATTGGATTTAAAGAGCAAGCTGAACAATCTGGAAAGACTCCTGTCCCAGGAAACCTGTGTTTGGTGGGACTGTACTACTCTCACCAAATATACTGAAAAGTGCATGATTCCACGTGGGTTGAGAATTAAAAAAAATTCCCACCACAATCTTTTCGGAGGACTTTGTCTCCAAATGGAATATTATCTTGTCGGAATGTTCATTAAAACTGATGAAATTGTTTATTGAATGTGAAAATGAAAAGCTATTGGGTTTGCAGTCGGATATACAATCCTGTAAAGAATCCCTGTTAAAGTTCAACACAAATGCCGACTTCATCATCATGAAGGAGCAAATGAAAGCATCGATCAATCAGCTGGAGGACACCATTATGGAGCATAATAAATATCAGCGGGATCTCCATGATTATATGAACAACCAGGTTTATGAATGGGGGAGACGGAAGAATTTACACTCCACGCCCCGGCCCAAATCGATCCTAAAATACCGTAAGAAGGGATATTCACAAAAAAGAATATCTCGGGTCAGCTTTTCTTCGGACACTAATATGTCGGACTATTCAAATACAACCGGGATATTGGACATTGAGTCTGGTGCATCCGTCCCCCCCATATCATCTGAAAGTGGGGATAATAAAGCATCATATTATAAAAAATACAAATCGGATAAAGATAAAAGAAATACAGTGGGCGTTACAAAAAACGCAGAACCAGAGCTGGACGGAAACACCAGGCAGCAACTCCCAAGATCAACCCGACTTCAGACAAAACACAAGTAACTCAGGATTATTTAAGTGTGTTGAATCTGTCTAATATTGTATTGAGCAGCGAACAGGAGTATGTTTTGTCATTGGGCCTGAATTTTGCGCCATCCACACATTTTGATATGTTCGCTACCATATTAGACATTAATAAGTTTGTCCGGAATTTAACAGTGTCCCGACATTTTCATGATATCCCCGCTCCTGCTGACCCCCCGCTGACACAGTTAGAGACCCAGGAAGAAAATATTTATAAGGATTTATTGTTCAAAGAACAGGTGTCACTATGTTGTCTTGCGGAGCTTCAGCAGGAGCAGGGAATCGTGGAGCTAGCCAAACCAGGTAGGAAATTGCACACCCGTAACCCACAATTTTTCCCAGTTATGTCACGCACTGATAGCATGAATATATTCCAAGAGGTACTGGAAAAAGAGCTGGGAAGATAAGAATTAGAGAGGAATGATGTCAGAGGTTCTGACAACCTAACCCGCTCTCAGATCCAATGAAATTGTAATTAAAATGGCTGACAAGGGGGGGGGGGGGGGGCGGTGGTCGTCTTGGACAGTGTGGTATACAATGGTCAAAAGCAGGATATGTTATCAGACGCATCGACGTACAAAAAATTAGTTAAAGATCCACTTAAGGAATATAATATTGGATATATGACATTGATACATAAGGGCCGAGACTTAGGTCTATTTAATGAGACCGAGTTTAGGTATTTGTGCGTCGATGCGCCTGTGACTCCTATAATGCACGCCCTGCCCAAGATACACAAGGATGTCCACCCCCCCCCCCCCCTTGCGCCCAATAGTGTCGGGTATGGGGTCCTTGACTGAGCGCCTGGGCAATTGGCTGGATAACATCTTGCAGCCATTGGTCAGGCGCACACCAGGCTTTTTAAAAGACATGGCTGACGTGTTAAGAGCCATGTACAGTCTTAAATGGGAAACAAATTACAAATGGATTGCGGCTGATGTAATAGCCTTGTATCCCTCTATTCCCCACAGGGTCGCTCTGTTAGCCATGGAGTGTCACCTCCACAGATATACGGGATTCAATTCCAGCTATATAGATTATGTATGTGAAGTTGCGGATTTTTTGCTAACACATAATTATTTTATGTTCGATGGTGCCCATTATCTACAAATACGTGGAGTGTCAATGGGGGCGAAATTTTCGCCCTCATTGGCAAATTTAACTATGGCATACTGGGAAGACAAATATGTTTATAGTGTGAACAACCCGTTTTGGTCTGGATTGGTCTGGTACGGCAGATACATCGATGACCTGCTCATGATTTGGGCGGGCGATGTATCTGCCGTCCCAGACCTCCAGACCATCTAAATGCCAATGATTATAATTTGCGCTTCACATGCATAGCGAATAAATCCAGTATTAACTTCTTGGATCTGTCACTCCATGGTTGTCCAGACGAGATTGTACACACCCGAACATATAGGAAAAAAGTGGCAGGGAACTCGATCCTGAATGCCAGAAGTCATCACCCCTTACATACCATAAAAGCGATCCCCGTAGGAGAATACATTCGGACTGCGAGAAATTGCAGCTTACCAGTGTACCTGGAGGAGGAATTCAGTATTGTGGACAAGAGGCTAAAAGCGAGAAACTACCCTGATTGGATGTTGTTGAGGGGTAGGAGAATTGCGATGCAGAGAAACAGATTTGACATGCTTTTTGGGTCCGGGAGGGAAGGGAGAAAATCCAGAAATTCAAGAAGGAGTGTGAAGGTACATGGGGACAGAGAGCAGGATATTGTTCCGATTTTATCCATCACATATAGCAAGGAATTTAATAAAATCTGTTCTGTGGTTAAGGGATGTTTGCCGATTTCTATATGATGATGACCTATATAATGCATTAAAATCTGGCTGCAGAATAGTCCCCAGGAGGGCTGCTACGTTGTTCTGCTCTCTGTCCTCGTCTCTATTCACCTCCAACAGACAAAATACCAACAAAAAACAGAACTGGCTCAGCTATAAGGGGTTCACTAGGTGCGGGGGCAATCCATGCAAAACCTGCAACTATGTGACCCCCTCACAATCCTTTGAAAATTCTGACCACTCCTGTAGTTTTCCAATCAAAAGTTATATCAATTGTAACACTACAGGGGTCGTTTATATTATCCGTTGCACCGAATGTGATTTGATGTACATTGGGAGTATTATGCGAAAATTTAGAAATCGGCTCTTGGAGCATTTGAATTATAATCCAAACGCACTGAACATCTCCAATGCTGCAAGACATTTTGTACAGATCCATGCCCGTAGAGTGAAAAGCTTCAATGCATTTGCAATTGAGAGGGTGCTTCCACCCCCAAGAGGTGGAGACCACCGGAAAAAACTCCTCTTGCGGGAGGCATTCTGGATATTTAGATTAAACAGTAGAGTCCCGGCTGGTTTAAATCTAAAAAGGGAGTTAATGTACATCTATCAGTAAAATTGCCTAAAGGAGGTAATGCTTTTGTATATATGTTATCCTCCCAGGGGCAATAAATGGAACCCTCTATATTGGGTATCCAATAGCATGAATAAGGTCATATTAGTTATGTTATTATATGTTTTTATATGTAGTATATCATTCACATTGGGCGGTTTGTTCTTCCTTCTATTTTCTGGCCAAACATAATTGGGCACACCCCATCTGGGGTTAATGGGATTGAGAGTTGCAGCACAATGTGAAGGACATCTACTCTGTGATTAGCAGTCTAGATGATGGGTGTGTAACGTAACGAAACAACCAATGAATGAGGTGCTCTCCTCCCCTGAAGCTTGGAGGTGTGGACGTAAAATGCATTTAAAGTTTTGTGTTTCACTATGTTACATTGTTACGACTAAGGGTCTAGCACCCGAAACGCGTCAATTTGTCTTGTGTACCAAGTGGCTGTGTCTGCTGCAAATGAATGTATTAATAAAGAAGAAGTTTTAAAGAGGATCACCATTTGTATCCGGAACCGTTCCTTTTTCCAAGTATTCTACTTGGAGTGTGTGCAGTAAGAGTGCAAGAAAGTTCCTTTTGTTAACCACAGAACATAACATTTAACATTTTCAACATAAGAAGATAATAATAAACCATAGCATTGAAGACATGGATACGGTTACCAATTTTTAGAGTCCTCAACAAAAAGGTCTGGGCTTAGATACCAGTTAGGGTAAACTGGTGGGGTATAAACACAGTCTATAACCTTTACTGCTGCATTCCTGGTAACACTACTGGGTTGACCTAAAGTTTCATAAGTCAGGACTTTTGGCTGTCTCCTGGTTCTGCTGGGTTGTATCCGGCATAGCGGTATGGCATCTGAAGCATCCTCGAACTCGCCTTCATCGCTGTCAACTGTCTCTGTTGGGTTTTCTGGTGAAGCGTTTTCTTCTTCTGTGTCTCCTACTGGACATGTAATGTGTTCAGGCGGAATCACCGGCTCATTCTCTGCAGTTTCCATTGTAGCTTCCTCTGTACTTCCCTCATTTGTTTCCAACTGGCAAGGATGGAACTCTGCTGCTTCAGGATTCAGTTCTATATCTTGGTCGTGACTCCTAAACCGCATGCTGTTGCCTGCAGTCTCGTGTGGTTGTTTCAACCACAGGTGAGGGCCGCTTGTTTGTTGCCTCAATTGTGGTTGCTGTTGGCAACATGTTCTTATGATGTTTTGGCAGTATAGCGGCCTGAGCGGTTGCTAGGCAGCATGCTGTCAAGTGCATGCGGTTGCACCTGACTTGGTGTGTTTGTATGTGTGTATTGTGACACTTTTCGTCACCTGCAGTTGCCCGTGGCAGCGTGTGGTTTGTGTACATGTGGTGGCTCGGCCTTCTGGCTGTTTCCCAGGACATGGTTGCCACGCATGTCGTTGCCGGCGGTAACAGCTGCAGTGTGATTGTTATTTGTGCACGAGGTTCATTTATGGGTGCACGTCCCCTTTAAGTTGCGGTCTTCCCTTCCCTGGTGTGAGAAGGGTTAAATCCCTTCCTAGTGTGTGTGCACTGGGTGTGTCTGTGTGGGTGTGGCTACTTGGGCCTATATAGCCTCTGCTGAGAGCAGTAGTCAGAGGGGTACTTCAGCCATGGTCTGCTGGAGTCATTCTCATACCTAATACCATCTGCCAGTGAGGGCCACCCTTGTGGTCATAGCAAATGTTATGTGATGTTTAGTCGATGTGGTTTTCCTTCTGTTATTTAATGCAGCTATGGATTTGGGTTCCTGTCTGTATGTGTGTTGGCTGTGTCCATTTAAGTATGGTGCGGACGTCAGCGTGTCAGCACAGGGATCCAGTCAGCAAGGCTGTGGCAGGTAGGTGGAACTAGTGCAGTTCACCTGCCATATCCATAGGTCTGTTTTTGTATCCCTTTTCCTTGCAGCTTGGCCAGTGAGACGCCTGTTCCTCCGTGTCCAGGAGGAACGGCTGTCTACCCAGCTCCTAGTTCAGGGATCGGCGGAGGGTCAGTAGGGATCCGAGGTTCCTGAGCATGAGCCGTCCTACCTTCAAGGTCGGCTCATGCAGCTAGGAGTCAGGGTCAGATTAGGGAAGCTCTAGGAGGTGACCTGCTCCCTATTCCTGTCATCCTGGCCGAGTAGCCACTAACATCTTCTGGCATCGCATGGCTGAGGATTTCCCCCATCCTCAGCTATGACATATCTTCCCTTGTGTGATTTCTCTGAGTTACAGGGATGAATGATCTCCATTGCTCTTGTTCAAGATCTGATTCCTCTTCTGATATTTCTTCAGATATCCGTGTCGCTGGTTGATAAGTCTTTGAAACTTGGCCTCGTCTTTTAGTGCTTGGTCTGTTAGGTATCTGCTGACCTTGGTCAACGGGTAAGTAATCACAAGGGAATAACAAATTACGGTGCAGGATTCTTGTTCGGCCCTTTCCAGTTTCTGGCTTGACTTCATACACTGGGCTATCTTCAGACTTTTTCCTCAGGACAACATGTACAGTGTCTTCCCAGAACGATCTCAGTTTTCCTGGTCCTCCTCTTTCAGAAAGGATTCTTACAAGGACTCTACTGCCAGGTGAAAGTTCTACTCCATGAATTTTTCTGTCATAGTGCTCTTTCCCTCTTTGTGCAGCTTGGGTAGCTACCTTTGAAGCAACCTGATAGGCTTCAGTCATCCTCTCTGTCCATGTTTTTACATACTCAGAGTGATTCTTATATTTTTCTGTTACTGGGCTGTCAAACATGCTGTCTATTGGTAGTCTTGGAGATCTCCCAAACAGTAGGAAAAATGGAGAGTACCCCGTTGCTTCACTTTTGGTGCAGTTGTATGCATGTATTACCTGGGCAAGTGAGTTCTTCCAGTCTTTCTTGGAATCTGGTGACAGGGTCCGAAGCATCGACAACAGAGTTCGGTTGAATCTTTCGCATTGGCCGTTTCCTTCCGGATGATACGGAGTTGTATGAGAGTTCTGAATATGGCAATGTTTCGCTAATGCCAAGAATAACTGATTTTCAAATTATTTTCCCATGTCATGGTGAATTCTGGTAGGAAATCCGAATTTCAAGACAAAATCATTGAATATCTTATCGGCAACTGTCTTTGCTGACTTGTTTTTGGTTGCATAGGCCTGAGCAAACCTGGTGAAGTGGTCTATTACTACTAGTATGTACTCATAACCTCCTTTGCATGTTTCCAGATGGAGGAAATCGATGGAGACCATCTCAAAGGGATAAGTGGTGACAATATTGTTCAATGGGGCTCTGGTAGGCTTATTAGGGCATCTATCTTTCAGGCAGGTGCACTGAAGGTTAATGTATTGCTCAGCGTCTCTCTGCATATGCGGCCAAAAGAACCTTTCTCTGATCAATTTTACCGTTCTTTCCACTCCTAAGTGACCCATTTCTTCATGCAATTCTCTCAACACCAGTGAATGATACAGCTTGGGTAACACTAGTTGAGAACCTGAGGGTGTTTTCTGTCTCAATATTCCATCCTCGTCGAGGTACAATTTGGTCCACTGTTTCATTAGTATAAAGAGATCAAGCTGCTCACCTTGTCGTTCTTGTTTTGATGGGAACCTGTTTTTGGTTTTTGTACTTCCACACTGGACCGATCACTGGGTCTTCCTTTTGTGCTGTCCTTATGATCTCTTTAGGTATTTGAGCTACCTTCTTCTGGGTACCATCTGTTGTTGACGTACCCGCAATGGTTATTGGACACAGCCAAGGCGTTTCTTCTTTCTGTTGCACTCGAAGTGCTTGGGTTATGCAATTGATGACTTTGGGGTCGACTTCTTGTGAACACTGCTGCATGTATTGTTCAGGACTTAGTGGCATACGAGAGAGTACATCTGCATTTCTCTTTCCTGGGCGATACTTGATAGTGAAATTGAAGTCAGCGAGTTCTGCAACCCATCGATGGCCTTGCATTAAGTTTGGCAGTAGTTAGGACATAGGTTAGTGGATTGTTGTCAGTATACACTACAAAGGATGGACAGTAGTATAAGTATCCTTTCACATATGGCCCATTTCATCGCAAGGAATTCTAGCTTTCCTGAATGCATGTGATAGTTTTTCTCAGCAGGTGTTAGAGTCCTAGACCCATAAGCAATTACGTTACATTTTTCCTCCTGCTCTTGGTACAACACAGCTTCTAGTCCTTCTTGAGAGGCATCACAGTGCAGAACAAAGGGTTTGCTGTAGTCAGGGTAACCTATAACTGGAGGATGAGTTAAGACTTCAATGAGCTGGTTCAGTACTGCCTGGTGGTGGTCAGTCCAGACTATAGACTGATGAGAAGGTAGTTGACCTTTTAGTTTTGGTGATGGCTTCTTCCTCTTTTTAGATTGTTGAGCTGGCACTGACGTTATGGTGGGTGTTTTATCCGCTGATAGTAAATCATACAGGGGCTTTGCAATCCTGGAAAGGTTTTGGATGTAAGGACGATAGTAGGAAATTAATCCTAATAACTTCCTGAGTTCTCCAACAGTCTTTGGCTGGTTGTTCCTCAAGGCCAGCACAGGTCAAATGTCTGCTGGATCCATGGAATGGCCATCTTGGGACACGATTTTACCTAAGAATCTGACTTTGTTTCTGAAAAGTTCACATTTCCTCGCTGTTAACTTTACTCCATGTTTCTGATACCATTGCAGTACCAACCGGACATGTTCCACATGTTCGTTGAATGATCTGCTGTGAACCAGACCTCATCTCTCAGTCCCATTAGACAAGTTTCCATGCTGCGTTGGAATTCAGCTGGCGCAGAACTAAGGCCAAAGGGTATTCTGATCCACTCATACAGACTTCAAGGTGTGATGAAGGCAGTCAGTGGTCGACTGGATTCTTCCACAAATCCTTGATGGTAGGCTTTTCCTTGATCTAGCACAGAAAACCATGAACTTCCTCCTAGGCTGTCCAGCATGTCTTGGATCCTAGGGATTGGATGGCGGTCAGGGATGGACTTCTGGTTCAATTCCCTGTAATCGCAACACAGTCTTAAACTACCATCCTTCTTTCTCACGCACACAATGGGTGAAGAGTAGTGATGAGCGGCAGGGGTCATATTCGAATTCGCAATATTTCTCGAATATTTTTTAGAATATTCGTCGAATATTCGAAAATTCGAAAAAAAATATTCTTGCAAAAAATCGGCAAGGTAATGATTGTGTAATGTGCGAATTTTTGTAATCCGAATTTTCGGATTCGAATTTTTATTGCGAATTTTTCAACTTTAAGACAAAGAAGATTATAGCACTATGTTAGCTAAATTGCTCTATATTCGTTTTTTTCGAATATTCGCTATATTGCTATATATTCTTGATTTAGAATATTACAAATATTCGAAAAAACGAAGTTATAGCAATATAGCGAAAATTCGAAAAAACGAATATAGAGCAATTTAGCTAATATAGTGCTATAATCTTCTTTGTCTAATAGTTGTAATTTTTTTCTCATCTGAAGTTCAGATTGGAAAAAAATTACAACTATAAAAAAAAGATTATAGCACTATATTAGCTAAATTGCTCTATATTCGTTTTTTCCGAATATTCGCTATATTGCTATAATTACGAATATTCGAAAAAACGAAGTTATAGCAATATAGCGAAAATTCGAAAAAAACGAATATAGAGCAATTAAGCTAATATAGTGCTATAATCTTCTTTGTCTAATAGTTGTAAGTTAAAAAATTCGCAATAAAAATTCGAATCCGAAAATTCGCATATTACACAATCATTACCTTGCCGATTTTTTTTCAAGAAAAAAACCAAAAGATTATAGCACTATATTAGCTAAATTGCTCTATTTTCGATTTTTCGAATATTCGCTATATTGCTATAACAGTTTTTTCGAATATTCGTAATATATAGCAATATAGCGAATATTCGAAAAAAACGAATATAGAGCAATTTAGCTAATATAGTGCTATCATCTTTTTTTTATAGTTGTAATTTTTTTCCAATCTGAACTTCAGATGAGAAAAAAATTACAACTATTAGACAAAGAAGATTATAGCACTATATTAGCTTAATTGCTCTATATTCGTTTTTTTCGAATTTTCGCTATATTGCTATAACTTCGTTTTTTCGAATATTTGTAATATTCTAAAACAAGAATATATAGCAATATAGCGAATATTCGAAAAAAACGAATATAGAGCAATTTAGCTAACATAGTGCTATAATCTTCTTTGTCTTAAAGTTGAAAAATTCGCAATAAAAATTCGAATCCGAAAATTCAAATTACGAAAATTCGCATATTACACAATAATTACCTTGCCGATTTTTTCAAGAAAAAAAATCGTGCATTTTCGAATATGACCCCTGCCGCTCATCACTACTCCTAAAGTCAAGTATATTGCAGCCTTCTTATTGGCCCACAAGCTAGAAGCAGGAAGGGATCATGTGTACTGATTAAAAATAAATAAATAATAATAATCGGAAAAAAAGAATATTCGAAATTACGAATATATATAACTATATTCGAAATATTCGCGAATTTTCGAAGTGGCTATATTCGCGATAAAAATTCGAAATTCGAATATTCGTGATCAACACTAGTGAAGAGTATGATGATTTTGACTCTGCGATCTATCCACGGTTCAGAAGATCCTGCAGATCCTCCTGGTGTAGTGGCCTTGGCACTGGCATGTAAGTTCTTCTAACTGGTGTATTGTCTTTAAGGTGCAGTTGTAATTCTAGGGAAGGGATGCATCCAATGTCAGAATCATCTTTAGCAAAGGTGTGGCATTCTTCCCTTAGCATTGCCTTGACTATCTGTAGATCTTCCTCGGAAAGGTGTCCTATAGGTACTGGTGGATCCCAGTGTTCTTGATGAGCATAACTTACCTGTGACTGACTTGTGTTTAAATTGTCAATTCGACCTTCTGGCCCTGATCTGGATGACTGTAGACTATGAGTCACCGGGTAACTGGCAACACGCACTGATTCTTTTGGTTTCACCTGAGCTGGGTATGTTGTCTTGATGGGTTCGAGGCACCCAATCCTGGTCTGACTTGGCAGGATAATGTCTCGCTGGGTGGTGTTCCAAACCGTGATGGATAGTTTGGAAAACTGTCCCTTATTAAGTGACACTAATGTTTCCCCGATATACATTCCTTCTGGCACATCCTGAATCTCATCAGGTATAAACAAGACCGTCTGCTCTTGCAAGGCTGGTTTGGCGTGAGCCCTACATCTGACACACGTTACAGTGTTTGCCGGAATCCTTTGGTTCTTTGTACCCGTCTTTAGTGCGGTACCACCAGTTTCTCTTAGGCTGGCTTGTAGTTGACTCACCAGCACTTCAGCTTTGGGGTCGGCAACTCCAGGACGGCTCCTAGTAGGTCCACGAACCCTGTAATGGTTCTCCTTCCTTTGGCAGCTGTCACCTTGTAGAGTTCTTCTATGACATTATATCCAATGATTGGCATCTCTGCGACTTTCTCATCTGATGATACCACAAATGGCACTACTAGCTGCTTGGTGTTATTGCATCCCGCTGTTAGTTGAAAAACTACCTCAATCCAGCCGGAGGAATTTCAGTCTCATTGGCAGCCTTCCCACAGAGGACTTCTGGCCCCAGCAATTCTTCCAAAGATCGGAGCACTGTATGTGGCAGAACCCGCTGTCTCCAGTTCTCATTGATGATGCTCACCTGGGAGCCAGTGTCCCATAGGGCTTGGACAGGAGTATTGTCTATTTCGCAGTTCACAAGGCACCTTTTTCCAACGAGACTCATTAGCTTGTGGTTCTGTCTCATGGTCACGCCATCCACGTGAGTTGGTACTTGCTCAGCCATCTGAAGGCATCTTTGGTTATAGCAGTTGGGCACTCTTTGAACGGAGTCTGGATTTCCCCTACCAGCTGTTGTTTTGAAGCTTGCTGGCTTGCTACCTACAGGGGCTGCACTTTGGGACACAGGGTTGGTTCTAGTGCAGGTTACTGTCGGTCCCTTGACAGCAACCCTCTCCCATTTAAATGGTTTGGTCTGGGTGTTTGGCAATATCTTGCTCTATGTCCAGATCGTCCACAGTTGAAGCAATGATCGCAGGTACTTGTCTGACCAGTCCTTTTACAGGATTGACAACATCCATTACTCGTATCCACTGTTGCCTGAGGCCCTCGGAATTCACGGTCTCGTTGGGTCCTTGAATCTTGGAGGAGTGTATTCATCTCTATCATCTCTTTTTGCATCTGCAGAATCATATTTTCCAGGTCCGAGTTGCTCTTCAATAGCTGTTGAATTGTTGGGCTACTTGCCTGTGGTGGAGACCAAGGTGTGGTGTTGGCAGTTGTTGTCAGGACGCTTGGTTCCTGAGGACACTGTAAGGTGTTAGACTGAAATTCTTTGCCTTTGGTTGAACTGCTATGTTGAGCTTTCTTTTGCTTCTGTTCCCTTTCAATCTCCATATTAGCGGCTTCATTTGTTTTCTCTATGAGCACCTCATCTAGAATAGAGGGGTCATCTAAATACTTCTTTAATTGGAATTTGATGTGGTCATTTCTTAGTCCAGTGCCTACTGATCTTAGAAATTTCTGCTGGATCAGCTCAGTCCCAAAATGTTCTTCCGAGCCTTCACCTTGTGAGACAAATAGCAGCCGATCTTTCAATTCAATAGCTCTGAACAGGAAATTCTGTGGAGTCACGTCGCTTTTCTGGGAAATATTAAGGAGTTGCTGGTACAGTTCTGAGGCATTCTCCTCCTTGTAGTGACTTTTCAAGATTAGTCTAAGTTGCACTAGAGTCAGTCCATTTTTCATCTCTAGCATAGCTCTAAGGCTTGGGCCAGGGCTAATAGCTTTGACCACTGCTTCAATAATCTCAGTCTCAGGATATCCTTTCTGTAGTCCCAGGTCGATTTGGTGCATTAAGTTGGTGTAGGACAGCTTATCCTTCTGCTTTTTTTCTCCAATCTGGCCTGTGATCTTGAAGTCTTTTCTGATTGTCACCTCTGGCAAGCTACCATGGTGTAGTCTGAGTAATCGGGACTGGCACTGGTTTTGGCTGACTGTTACTTGAGTCTTTACTTCGGGTACTCAGCTCTCTAATCTGTTCCTCCATTATTCTGGACGTTTCCTGGAACCTCTCCTGCATAGTGTGATACTGTTGCTTTAAGTCAGCCAATTGTTGTTCTGATTCAGGGTCTTTCTCACTGAAGCTTAGGACTTCCGCATTGTCCCTCTTCTTCTCTAGTTCGCTAATGAATCCCTTTGTGGCTTGCAGAAATTGTGTCACTGCCTCCTCACTTTCAGCTTCGACCAGTTCATCTATTACCTCATTAATGATCTGCATAAAATGGCGCCGGGTTTTTCCTTTCGCCATGCTGGCTTCAGGGGCTTTGATGAATTGGCAAATCTCGATGAGATCACCCACTGGCAAGTTGATTAGGTGACCACTGATTTCATCCTGCAGGCTTTCTAGATCCATTTGTGTTCGCTGGCGATGCGGCAAGGGTTAATTTCTCCTCTATGCGTCGTGTAACCGTTTTCTTTTTTTTTTTCACTTCCGGGACCGCGTCTTCTTCACCCACTCCCCGTACGGGCCACCAATTGTGTTGCACATATGCTGAAAGTATGGTCAATAATTCCAATGTGCGAAGGGAGCGGCTGGGTGAAGACAGAAGTGATTTTATTGAACATGTTCTGGAAAGAACAAACACATCACCTTCAGTATATGGGGATACAGGAAATGTAGCAGTAAATCCTGTCCTCCCATATTAATACACATCTCTATATTCAATAATACATTCTCAATAACAGGTATAACTTTCCTATAAGAGATATTAAACCATTAACATGAGAGTTGCTCTCGGATTCTTTAACCCCTTCAGGACACAGCCTTATTTCACCTTAGGACCAGGCCATTTTTTGCAAATCTGACCAGTGTCACTTTAAGTGCTGATAACTTTAAAACACTTTGACTTATCCAGGCCGTTCTGAGATTGTTTTTTCATCACATATTGTACTTCATGACACTGGTAAAATGAAGTAAAAAAAAATATTTTTTTTTGCATAAAAAAATACCAAATTTACCAAAATTTTTGAAAAATTAGCAAATTTCAAAGTTTCAGTTTCTCTACTTCTGTAATACATAGTAATACACCCAAAAATTGTGATGACTTTACATTCCCCATATGTCTACTTCATGTTTGAATTATTTTGGGAATGATATTTTATTTTTTGGGGATGTTACAAGGTTTAGAAGTTTAGAAGCAAATCTTGAAATTTTTCAGAAATTTACAAAAACCCAATTTTTAGGGATCACTACAGGTCTGAAGTCACTTTGCGAGGCTTACATAATAGAAACCACCCAAAAATGACCCCATTCTATAAACTACACCCCTCAATGTATTCAAAACTGATTTTACAAACTTCGTTAACCCTTTAGGTGTTGCACAAGAGTTATTGGCAAATGGGGATGAAATTTGAGAATTTCTTTTTTTTGCCAAATTTTCCATTTTAACCAATTTTTTCCACTAACAAAGCAAGGGTTAACAGCCAAACAAGACTGTATCTTTATTGCCCTGACTCTGCCATTTACAGAAACACCCCATATGTGGCCGTAAACTACTGTACTGCCACACAGCGGGGCGTAGAGTGAAAGGTGCGACGTTTGGTTTTTGGAAGGCATATTTTGCTGGACTAGTTTATTTACACCATGTCCCATTTGAAGCCCCCCTGATGCACCCCTAGAGTAGAAACTCCATAAAAGTGACCCCATCTAAAAAAAACTACACCCTTCAAGGTATTCAAAACTGATTTTACAAACTTTGTATCTCTATTTTCCATTAAATCTTGTGCAACACCTAAAGGGTTAACAATTTCAAAATTTCACTTTTTTGGCAGATTTTCTCAGGCCTCACTATTAGGTTAGGGCTACACAGCGACATGTGTCACAGAAAAGTCACCAGCATTTATTGTAATGGTAGTCTATGGTGTCGCACTGCACCTGCTGATACACAACTTGGATGGATTTTTGGCGACTGTCCCAGTATGTCGCATGTTGCAGTGTGACACCATTGACTATCATTACAGGCGCAGTGTAGCCTGAGCCTTAATAATGCAAAATTGCATGATTTTCCTAGTTTATGACGTAAAGTCATGATTTTATTAAGGACATGGAGGCAAGAATTGCATTCTCTTTCTTTACTGAAATTCTATAGCAGCACAGAAAAAGAGAAAAAAGCTTTAGCACACAGGGTAACCATGGCAACAAGCCTCCCCCTAACCCAGTATAAGAGTCCTGGCATCAAACAGCACCTCCTCTTTCTTTGATGAAGACACATCCTCAAACCGTCATGAAACAAACAGGATCGACTCCAACCACGACAAACTCAATCCGAACACATCCAACCGGGATGACTGTAGAGACAAGGTAACGGAACAAAACTCGACCTCAAGCACCAAGAACACCCGTGCTATTATCCTAAAGAAAAAACAGATAAAGAGAACATAGATAATGTAAGTTCAATGAAAGCTTAATGTACTGCAGACGAGATGAACAGATCAATACCGCAGTAAAGCAGGATAACATAGAAAAAGCAAATGCAGAATAACAAAAAATTCTAAGAAACATGAAGCATAATGCAGCATAATAGCAAATACCACAATAATATAAAACAACATAAAATTAGGGAGGGAAGAAAACATATATGGGTGGGGCAATACTCGCCTCCGTGTCCTAAATAAAATCATGACTTTACGTCATAAACTAGGAAAATCATGCAATTTTATTACATGACACGGAGGCTCCTATTGCAAGTTTAAAGCTGTTGAATAACCGAAGAAAAAGCATGAGTGGATGGACGGAAATAAAACTCACGAAATGTGGAAACACGAGACCAGTTAGCCACACGAAGAATATCCTCCAAACGACACCAGCAACCGCCATCGATGTAGAAGCAGCGCCTCTAGTGGAGTGAGCCGTGAACACAGAAGTATCCACTCCAGCTAAGGACATAACCCATTTAACCCACCTGGCCAAGGTGACACAAGTAACTGGAGCAAAAGGACGACGATATGATAGAAATAATTCCGGAGATGCCGAAGAACGATGAGGAGAGGTGTGGGCCTCATACACCTGAAGGCACGCAACTGGACAAAGGGCAGGAACCTCGGGAAAGCAAGGGTACGAAACCGATCTAATGTTGGTTTTGGTACGCCGAGAAATGTTAAAAACAACACCATCCGGCGTAAAAGACCTAGCATTCAAATCTGAGGCCCTGACATCGGATACCCATTTGCACGAAATCAAACAAAACAAGGTAACCAATTTAGCAGACAACTGTCGCAAGGACAGCTGCTCATTGGAGGGCCAGAAAGAAAAAAGTGAAAGAACTAAGGAAACGTCCCAGGTACAAGAAAACCGAGGACGAGGTGGACGGGAAAGACGGGAACCCCTGAGAAGACGACAGACTAAAGGGTGCTGCCCAGCCGGGCGACAGCCAAAACCCGAATGATAGGCAGAAATGGAAGAACGGAACAAGTTAATTGTTCGGTAAGCCTTACCCGACTCAAACAGCGATGTGAGGAACGTCAAGATTTCCGTTACTGTCACGGCTGAGGATGGCCAGTATAGTATAGCTTATAGGCCAGGACAGGAATCAGAGAGCAGGTCACCTCCTATCACATCCCTAATTCTGACCCTGTCTCCTAGCCGTATGAGCCGACCCTGATGGTGGGAGAGCTCATACACTGGAACCTGTAATTCCTACTAGCCCTCAGGGCGGCCCTGGACTAGGAGCAGGGTAAGACGACCTGTTCCTCCTAGACACGGAGCAACAGGAGTCTCACTGGCCAAGCTATAAAGGAGAAGGGAAACATATACAGACAATGGCAGGTAGTTGAAACTAGTATCACACCTACCTGCCACAGACACACAGCCTGGAACCCGTGCACAAGTGCTGCAGTCCACAACAACATAGACGGACACAGCACACACCACACATCAGACAGGAACCCAGGACCATACGCTGCAATAAGGATAGAGACACCACTAGACATATAATATAAAAGGAACAATAATGTCTAACATAGGTTTTATGACCACAAGGGTGGCCCTCACTGGCAGATGGTATAAGGGACCAGGAGGGTGCCTCCAGCTTACAAACAAGGCTGGAGTACCCCTCAGACATCAGGTCTCAACTGAGGCTATATAGCCCAAAGTGGCCACACCCACACAGACACACCCAGTGTTCACGCACAGAAGGGAATTAACCCTTCTCACACCAGGGAAGGGAAGACAGCCACTTAAAGGGAAACGCACACAAACACACCTGTTACCGCCAGCAACGGCATGCGTGTCAACCATGTCCTGAGGAACAGCCAGCAGGCCGAGACACTGCCACCACATGCACACAACACCAGACGTTGCCGCGGACAACTACAAGTGAAGGGAGGCGTCACAGTGCACACAAACATAACCTCGTGCACAACAAACAGACACAGTGCATAGATACACACACAACCAACCAGGTGAAAACGCATGCACTTGACAGTAAGCTGCCTAGCAACAGCTCAGGCTGCTATACTGCCAAGTACCAACCATGTTGCCAGCGGCAACCACGCGTGAGGCAACACACCAGCAGCCCTCACCATGTGGTTGAACAACAAACCCAAACCGCAGGCAACTGCATGCGGATCCAGAGTCACGACCATGAGCATGGGTCGTGACAGTTACAGGGGCTGACACGGGATCCAAGTTCCTTGCCAGACACCAGTCAGTCCAAGATCGCCAGGCAGCACGGTAAGATCTCCTGGTCCCAGGGGCCCATGCGCTCTCCAGAAGACGTCTAGTTGCTTCCGAAACATCCTAGACGTCCCAGGAACCCCTGAAACTCTGCACACGATCAAGCATAGAGACCCGTCCAGCACGAGCGGATGTTGGCGACCTGACGGGTCGAGTAGAAGGTCTGGGAATGACGGCAGGAGCAAGGGAGGTTGGATCAGACACTCCAGCAGCTGAGGGAACCACGATTGGGCCGTCTAGAAAGGAACCAGAAGTACCATCTCGGCTCTCTGAAGACGCAGTTGAGCAAGGACTCGTGGGATCATCATGAACGGTGGAAACGCATATGACAGGCGACTGGTCCACTTCTGGAGAAATGCGTCCACCGATCCGGCCACCAGCTGTAGAATCTCGGAAGCTGGGTATTCAGGCGAGAAGCGAAAAGGTTGATGCACATAGGACCCCATCGAGAAGAAATGGAGGAGAACATCCTCACGTCTAATCTCCAATCGCTGGAATCCACCTTGGTGGAACCTATGGTCTCTCCTTCTGTTCCGCCCCCTACCCCTACCTCAGCGGAACGAGAGGACCAGTCCGCGTGAGTATTGTGCAAACCCGGAAGATACTCTGCTACAACATTGATGTCCTTCTCCAGGCAAAACTCCCAGAAGTCCCTCGCTAGATGGGAAAGAGCTGAAGAGCGTGTTCCTCCCATGGCGTTGACATAACGCACAGCCGAGATATTGTCCATCCGCAGCCTCACACATGCGCAGGCCAAACCATTCGTGAAGCTGCGAATAGCGAAAGAGCCAGCCAGCAGCTCCAGAGAGTTGATGTGCAGATTCGCTTCCGCAGGGGACCAACGGCCACCAGTGGTAACGCCGTTGCAGTAGGCACCCCAGCCCGAGAGACTGGCGTCCGACTCTATCGTGAAGTCGGGTAGAGGAACGAAGATAGCCTTGCCGTTCCAGGCATCCAGATTGTAGATCCACCACCGCAGCTCATCCCTGGTCTCTCTGTCCAGAAAAATCAGGTCCTTGTACGTAGCACCGGCACAAAGGTGCGCAAGCTTGAGGTGTTGAAGAGCTCGGTAGTGTAACGGAGCTGGGAAGACCGCCTGAATGGAAGCGGATAGCAGGCCAGTAACTCGGGCAAGCCGACGTAGCGAGACTTGAGGGAGAGCCAACGTCCGGTGAAGTTCCTTGCGAATAGAACGAACCTTGGCAGAAGGAAGACTGAGGGACTCTGAGGCAGAGTCGACCCAAAAACCCAGAAACGCCATGGAACGAGACGGGACAAGGCAAGATTTCTCCAGGTTGATGAGAAAACCTAATCGGAAAAGAAGATCCATAGAAGTCGACAGGTGCTCCAGAAGACAGTTGTGATCCTGGGCCATGAGAAGGATGTCGTCTAGATAAATAATTAGACGAATCCCATGACTGCGGAGGAAGGCCACGACCGGCCGCATCAGCTTGGTGAAACACCAAGGGGCTGACGACAGGCCGAATGGAAGACAGGTGAATCTCCAGGTTTTGCCGCACCAATGGAAATGCAGAAGGTCCCTGGAAGAATCCGCTACCGGAACCGTCAGGTAGGCGTCCTTCAAGTCGAGCTTGGCCATCCAATCGTTCAGGAGGAGCATGTCCCGAAGAAGGTGAATGCCCTCCATTTTGAAATGGCGATAGTGGACATAGTGATTCAGGGGACGGAGATTGATCACCGGGCGCATTTGGCCGTCCTTCTTGGCCACCAGGAAGATGCTGCTGATGATTCCAGCGGGAGTGGAGGGAGACCGTTCTATCGCGCCCTTTCGAAAAAGAGAAAGCAGTTCCAAGTGTAGAAGACGTTGTTTCTGAAATGGAAGACAAACAGGATGGGGAACAGGAATCTGAACAGATGGAACAATCAATTCTATATGGAACCCCTGAACCGTAGTCAAGACCCAAGGGTCTGCGGAGACAGTCGACCAAACATGGGAAAAACGATGGAGTCTGCCTTCTATCCAAATTGCTGAAGACAGAGGTTGACTTACCGAGGGGTCGACGATAGGAAGAACCTCTGGGGCCTCTGGATCTCCAAGAGGAACCGCGGGACGGGAAGAATGCCGGAGGCTGTCTTGAGTCCTGGGAGGCACGGAATGGGTAGGAGCCTCGACCCGCAGCACCGCGGGACTGGAATGATGCACGGCCGGACAGGCGGCCCCTGGAGCTGCCGGCCCTAGAAGAGACCCGCCCCTGAAAGACACGTCTCATAGAAGACGGGGCCTTATCAAGGGCAGTGAAGGCTCCTACAAAACGACTGAGGTCCTTGATGAAGGAGTCTCCAAACAGGAGACCCTGAGCATCCTTGCCAGCCTCAGTAAGGGCTAAATTAGAGAGCTTCGGCTCAATCTTAAACAATATAGCCTTCCGCCTCTCGATAAACAGAGAGGTGTTGACATTGCCGGTGATGCACACCGCTCTCTGGACCCATCCACTAAGTTCCTCAGGGTCAATGGTCAAATTTTGGGACCTGGCAGCTTCTGCCATTTCAAAAATTTTGGTCAGAGGGCCCAAAACGTCAAGTAATTTGTCTTGACAGGCCTTCAAGGCCGATTCCAAACCACTACGCGGGTTCCATCCGGACTTAGCCAGGAACTGCGTCATTTTCAGATCTACCGAAGGGGTCTCGCCCACCTTGTTTGGAATAATGGGCCTGGGGCATTCAGCCCGTAATTTATTTGTAGCCTCCTTGGATAGGGGATGGTGAACCCGGGACTCTAAGTATCTCTCCACATGGTCAGACGGTAACCATTCGGCGGAGCGAGGCTGATGCAGAGCATCAGGGTCAAAAAGGGACTCTCCGGACGGGTCGAGGACCGCTGAGGTAGGGGGCGGAACAGAAGGAGAGACCATAGGTTCCACCAAGGTGGAAGAGGTGCCCGGGAGGACCTAGTCTGAGAAATCAAGCCCCTCTTCACCAGAAGAAATACCTTGTACACTAGCCTCCTCATCAGATAATACATCCGATTCAGAATCGGGTTCAGGTTGCGCTCTGGCGCACACTTCCAAGGCCTCACCTTTTCTGCCCGGCGGGCATGGGCTCTTTTGCGCGATTTATGCGCGCTCTCAGTGGTGGATTTCTGCACACCAGTCATAGGGTTTCTGGAGGCACTGGGCTCAGGCACAGGGTTACTGTGCTGACGGGCAGGGTGATGATGACGCTTGGATGAATGACCCTTAAGCGCCTCAGAGATAGAAGAAGAGATGGCGCTGGATACAGAGCCCATGGCGGCTTGAATAGCAGCTGCAACAGAGCGCTGCAAATCAGAAGCCTGCAATGACATAGATCTAGCTGGGGCACTATGGATCAGAGAAGGAGGGAGCACCACCTCCTCAGGACACTCAGGTAAGGAAGGGTTAATACTATTCCCTTCAGCCATGATCGGGAAAATATGAGTTAACGGGCCGAAAAATAAAGTAACTAGCAAGTAGAACTAATAGGGGTAAACGATAATGAAATATTCAAAGAATAATATGCGTAGAGGAGCAAAACACAACCGTGGTCCGGAGCAGCCGATTCTGGCAGAGTGAGGTGCAGGGAAAAATGGCGGCCGAAGTCTCGCGAGACTTCCGGGCCAGCGCCGGAAGGAGAGTGCCGTCCCGTCGTGAGTAGAAGCGGGAAGGAGCGCAAGGAACAAGAAGGAGGCGGGCAAAGATGACGAGGGGAGTGGCTACAGGACAAGCGGCTGGAATAAGGTGAGGGCCGCAACAAAAGGGCAAGAGGGGTGGCAAAGCGACAAACGGCCGCAACAGAAAGGGGAAGGGGAACGATAGAATAAGGGCGAAAGGCAGAACCGAGGGATAACAATCCCAGGGGACCGGCCCAAATGAATCGCCCACCAGACAGAAAATAAGATTAATAAAACAATAACAATAAGCACACAGTAACACCAGATCAGATAGACCTAAGGCCACAGATGGGGGCAAAACCCCAGTGCCTAACAAGAAACCACAATAATCTCACAGAATATATATCAAAGCAACACAAGAGAAGAGAAAAGTGCTACTTATCTGATGTGGAGCAGCAAAGAAAGAGGAGGAGCTGTTTGATGCCAGGACTCTTATACTGGGTTAGGGGGAGGCTTGTTGCCATGGTTACCCTGTGTGGTAAAGATTTTTTCTCTTTTTCTGTGCTGCTATAGAATTTCAGTAAAGAAAGAGAATGCAATAGGAGCCTCCGTGTCATGTAATAAAATCAAAAGCATTTAATATCTCGCTCCCATAGTTGGAAGTTTCAGGACTCTAATTTCCCGTTCTGCTAACAGCCTCCTACAATACACGTTACTCACACAATCACCCACCGCTCCTCAGAAAGCTGAGACTTCTAGAAAAGTGGAGCGTCTACCACACATCTCGCATCGGGAGAGTTAACTCTCTAAAAATTATTATATTATTTTAGAGCTCTGCCGATCGCAGTTCCAACATATTTCCTGAAAACCACACAACTGACGTCTCTTGGATTTGTTTGGGATAATTCTATTCCACTTTATATAGACATGAACTCGGAGGAGGTCTCAGGTACCGAATGATCAGAAATCCCACCAAGCAGCTCAGATAGCTCGGTTAGCCTCCTTCACTCCATCAGAGATGCCCCTCGTTGGCTTCCCCTTGAAGCCTTGGAGACTCATCCCCTGTCCATGGACTCTGTTCTATGGACTCCACCTCCTTAACCCCTTAATGACCAGGACATTTTCCATTTTTGTTTTTCATTCCATTTTCCCAAAGCCATAACTTTTTTATTTTTCCATTCCCATAGCCGTATGAGGGCGTGTTTTTTGCGGAACAAATTGTACTTTCTAATGGAACCATTTACGGTTGCATACAATGTAGTGGGAAACTTTTTTTTATTTTATGGAGCTGTGTGAGGGCTCATTTTTTACATTAAATAAGCGAGGTTATAAATGACCACATGAGCAACACCTGAGGCAAGAGGTGCGGCCAGAACCAGAAACAACACAGACGCCTATTGATCCACAAGGAAAACCTGTCAGATCAAACCACGTGTTGCCAGTCTCACCGATCCAGAGAAACCCTGAATGTAGTGTAATGTCTACTAATAATCCATCCCCCAAATAACTGACTGAGCGAGGGCACAGGTTTTACTGGCTGTTTATTTTTTCTGCTGGATGCTACGGGCGGCAGAGGAAAACACCCGGGTTTGGCAGATTGTCTGTAAATTTACAGAGAGTTGGCAACCCTGGCTAGGTGATGGCATTGTTTTCTTAAAAACGAAGCATGGTGACAGATCTAGTCACAAATGGCAGCAATAAAGTCTTGTCGACATTTACGATCCTAAGTCGCACTGGCGAACATTGTGGTCGTCATCTGGAGCACTGTCATGTCTGAGAAGAGCATCGATATCAGTAATACCTGCCCCCGCTGTATAACACATATTGGGAGCAGTGACCCCCTCCCCGGATAACACACAGGTAAGTGTTCCCGGACTGACCCCATCAGAACCTGCATTGTGCCTCCACATGGAGGAGGTGTCATATGTCCTGAGAGACATCTGGAGGGACAGGAAGGACACATCTGCTTCTATGGGGCGGATTATGGGAAAAACTGCGATACTGCCACTGCGTTTTTACATTATAAATTTTATGGCGTTCATTTTTCTATATAAATAACAAAATATCTTTATTCTCTGGATCAGTACGATTACAGTGATGCCAAATACACATCGTTGTTTAAGGTTTTACTACTTTTTTGCAATAAAACCCCTTTTTTTTTTTTAAAGAAAAAAATTATTTTACATTGCCGCTTTCCAAGACCCAGAACTTTTTCATTTTTCATTCTATGGAGTTGTGTGAGGGCTTGATTTTTGCGAGACGACTTGTATTTTTCAATGGTGTCATCTTTGCGTAAATGGAGCTTTTTGATCGCTTGTTATTAAGTTTATTCGGTGGCAACTAAGAATACATTTGCAATTCTGTCTTTTTTTTATATTTTCTTTTTCTTATGGCGTTCACCGTAGGGGATAATTTATGTGATAGTTATGTAGTCCGGGTCGTTACGGACTCTGCAATACGAAATATACGAGGGAGATTTCTTTTTGCATTTTTTTTCATTGAAAAGCGTATTTTATGGGAAAAAAATGTAATTTTTTAATGGAATTTTTTTATCTAATAAATGTGTTTTTTTTCTTTTTTTTACCACTTATTAGCCCCACAAGGGGACTATAACAGACAGTATTTTACATAGTACATAAGAGAGGCGCAGTCTGCTGGAAATTACTGAAGGCTGGTCTGGGGCCTTCATAGACCCCAGCCAGCCTTCACACACATCGGCACTGCGCGATCGTATTTGCGGTGTGCCGATGGGAGACAGAGGGAGTCCGCTCCCTCTGTCACCTGTCTACATGTGGCAGGCGCCATTGCCCGTGGCATGTAAAGTGTTAAACAGCACTCCTGCCGGTCCGGGCTGTTAAAGCAGGGCTGCGGCTCTCATGTGAGAGCCGGGACCCCTCTCCCCGCTGCACGGGGGACCCGTACAGTGCTTAGACTGGGCCGTCGTAAAAAAGCGGTGGCCCAGCCTAACACCACTTAGTGACCGCTGTAAATCACGTATCAGTGGTCACTAAGGGGTTAACTTAGCACTGCCATACACACATACAGATATGCTATATACCCTCAGCACTGCCATACACCCATACAGCTCTGTTACACACATACAGCTCTACTACACATATACAGCTTTGCTACACACATACAGCTCTGCTACACCCATACACCTCTGTTACACACATACAGCTCTGCTACACACATACAGCTCTGCTACACCCATACAGCTCTGTTACACACATACAGCTCTGTTACACACATACATACTTAGCATCATACAGTGTCGGCTGTACAGTCTTCCTGCTGTGGCTCCTCCTATTGATGACAAGATGTTTTCTTACTAAACAAGCGTCTTGTAAATTGTCAAATACGGTAAGTCTGATTTTCAGTGATGTGGTCCCGGTCATAGGAGAGAACTGCTGAAAAGTATCTGCATTGTAAATGTCTTCTCTGGGACTTTTATATTGATGGCCTGTCCTCAGGAACAATATCTGACTGGTGGGGCCCCCGACACCCTGCCTATCAGGTGCTTAAAGAGGCAGCGGCGCTGGGTGAGCACTTAGGCGCCAATTTATTAAGACCGGCTGAGGGAAACTGAGGGCCACAATTGATAGTAGAGGAAGGAGACTGAGGGCCACAATAGATAGTAGAGGAAGGAGACTGACCCACATGGAAGAAAAATATATTTTAAATATATGTAAAAAAAACATTCTTAATATATTTTTTTCAAATTTGAAATACTACAATTTTGGCCGTTTTCAATATATTTCAAAAATATATTGCAATATATTTGTGGATATATTTTACAATACATTTTCCAAAATATATTTAGGCATGCATTGTGAAAAATGCTGTGAATATATAATAGAATATATATTACATGCATTTATAACTGCATTTAGTAATATATTGTATTACTTTGGCCATAATTATATATCAATATGTATTGTGGAATGTACTGTGAATATGTTCTGGAATATTATGTTAAATGTACTTCTGAATGCAAAATATGTGAGGGAGAAATAAAAAAAAAACACTTTACTATTATATTCTGAAATGCATTTGTAATGTATTTTATATATCAAAGCCAACTAAATCGTCATTGCACCCGCACTGAATCCGGACCCATTCACTTCAATGGGGCTGTGCAGATGAGCGGTGATTTTCACGCATCACTTGTACATTGCGTGAAAATTGCATCATATTCTATATTTTGCGTTTTTCACGCAACGCAGACCCCCTAGAAATGAATGGGGCTGTGTGAAAATCGCATAGCATCTGCAAGCAAGTGCAGATGCAATGCGATTTGCACACATGGTTGCTAAGGAGATGAAGAATGAGTGACCCGGGACCCCACAGTGCCACAATAACAGTGACATCCACATCGCCCAATAACAGTGACATCCACAGCGCCCAATAACAGTGACATCCACAGCGCCCCTCTTGTGCCATTCTGTGCCCCCTTGTGCCATCATTTGCTCCCTTGATTGCCACCCATTACCCCCTTGTGCCATCCAACCTTGAGTCAAAAAAGGCATCATACATTTGCGCCCTGCCGGAGGAAATTTGCTTAACCAATCTCATAGCAAAGATTTTATTGTAACCTGTATCTGGTGTAAATTATAATATAACATAGTCTTTGATGTCTGATTGTTTCGTGTACGTTACTGTTCTTGTCAATTCACATTACCAAATCAGAATTAGTAAATTGTCAATGGACCAACAGTTCACGCAGTCACTAAAAAATTACCACTCATGTGCTGTTCAGTCTGCCCGGTGCTGAATTCCATGCATTTATCCACTTGGCATAAATAAAGAATACAGTTTAATTATTTATTCTTAATTATGGTCTTTAACGTGTTATAAAAAATAAAATACTTTATTAACATATTTTGTTATTGATTTTTTTTTAAACAGTAAAACTAGATTAAAATGACAGTCCCTTTGACATTCAGTATCTTTAGCTATTTTATAGCGATTTTTTTTCTTTTTTTTATACACATTCCAAGTCAATTTTACAAACATGTTTTACAAAATATATGTCTAAATGCCTTTTTAGATGTTAAAACATGATGAAAATATATTTTAAAGAATATGTCTTTGGAAAATGCATTTAGGTTATGTTTTTGGAATACATTTACCAGTATATTTTAAAATAAATGTTAAGATTTTTTTTTACGTTTAAAATATCTGAAAAATATGCACTTAAATATATTATAAAATATGTATTTTTGGAAAATAAATTTTTATTACATTTTTGGAATGCATTCCCAAATATATTTCACAATATATCTTGAAATGTCTTTTTTACATGTTAAAAAATATCTACAAAATATATTTAAAAATATATTTTCAAATATATAACTTTGGAAAATATATTTTCATTTACATTTTTATAAATATATCTTAAAACATATTTGAGTCAGACAATATATTGTAAATATATGTCACATATATAAATTATTTTGCTAAATATATTTGAAATATATTTCTCTTCACCACAATAGATGGAGGAAAGAGACTGAGGGCCTAAAATAGATGGTAGAGGAAAGAGACTGAAAGCCACAATAGATGGTAGAGAAAGGAGACTGAGGGCCACATCGAGATGGTAAAGGAAAGAGACTAAGGGCCACAATAGATGGTGGAGGAAAGAGACTGAGGGCCACAATAGATGGTGGAGGAAAGAGACTAAGGGCCACAATAGATGGTGGAGGAAAAAGACTAAGGGCCACAATTGATGGTGGAGGAAAGAGACTAAGGGCCACAATAGAGGGTGGAGGAAGGAGACTGAGGGCCACAATAGATGGTGGAGAAAAGAGACTACGGGCCACAATAGATGGTGGAGAAAGGAGACTGAGGGCCACAATAGATGGGAGAGGAAGGAGACTGAGGACCACAATAGATGGTGGAGGAAGGAGAATGGAGGCCACAGGGACCACAATAGATGGTGGATGACGGAAAATGAAGGCCAAAGGGGCCACATTAGATGGCGGAGGAAGGAGAATGGAGGCCACAGGTACCACAGACTGAGGGCCACAGATGATGGAGGAAGGAGAGCTCTCAGCAGCTGATGATGCTGACACAAGTTCCTCCAGCTTTATGACTATTGTACATTCATGTGCTGCCATCATCACTGATTTATGACATGCCATAAAGTGAGGACACTCCTCAGGGTTCTGGATTTCTAGGACATGGACATATCATACAGCTGCCGCCATTCCTGACATCCACCACACACAAGAGGCGGCTTCTAGTGATGACATTTATGGATTTTACTAACAGCCGGGGACATTTTCTCTCCACAGTCACAATCTACAGACTTTATACTGACGCTCTGTGGACGCCTCACCCACATCTCATCTTCTTATTCTTACAGATTGGGTGGTAATGATCTACGAGACACTTCCTGCATCCAGTTGGCATCTGTAATAAGGAATAACCAGTCCCTGAAGATACTGGACCTGTCTGGTAACCGTCTGTCTGGTCCTCACTTCAGTGACTTGATGGAGGCTCTGTCCAGTCCGGCCTGCAGGATAGAGGAATTACTGTGAGTATAAGAGATGTGTACAGGACGGAGACATGTGGGGCACACGTTATACATGGAGCTTATTCTATTTTATGCTCCGCACCATTGTTATGTCTATGAGATAAACTGCTGACCGCTCCTTGATATGTGACGTCTACTAATGTCTGACTAATGCCCCAGGTCTAGTGGTGTCAGCGGCCACCGCCCCCCTTACCTGCGCCCCTGATGGCGGCACAGTCTGTATAGAAGCGTCATCTGCAGCAGATTTATCATCTTCTCTCCACATCACTGAGATTTTACCTTTTTTCCCGACTTCTAAGAACCATAACGTTTTTACTTTTCCGTTCACGTTGCCGTCTGAGGGCTTCATGCGCTGCTGTATTTTGCGCTCCGTCTAGAGAAAAGTTCTATTCCTGTCCTCGAAATGGAGAAGAATAGGACGTTTTATGGTTTTCGAGACCACAGGACAGACTTCAGGGTGTGGGGGGCACACGGTGTAATGTCCGCACGTCTTGTGGCCCCGATGAGATTATTGGGTCTACATCAGATCGGCAGATCGGCTGCAGACGGAGACTACGGTCGTGTGCATGAGGCGCAAGATGGAGGTTTAATGGCTCCATTTAATTTACCAGAACTTGTATGGAAAACACCGGAAAACATTATTTTTGGGGCTACAATTCCTAAATTTTTTTGTGTTGTTACTTTTTTTACGGTGTTGCCGGTGCGCCAAAACTGACCTGACGCCCCTATCCTGAGGATCGGTACAATTACAGCAATACCACATTTATATGGTTTCTTTTATATTTTACTATTTTTACAGTAATAAAAACCTTTGATAAATCTGAATGTCCTTCCCGGCCGTATCCGGACCCCATGGCCGCTTTCTATCTCCATCTACACGGCGGAGGCTGGTTTTTGCCGGGCGAGCTGTAGTTTATATTGGTGCCATTTTGGGTCACAAATAACTTTTTGATCTTTTTATTTTCTTATTATTTTCAGGGGGTGAAGTGACCAAAAACCAGCGATCGCTGTGCGGGACAATCACTTGTACATTTTAATAGTTCGGACATTTTCGGATGCGGCGACACCAATTATGTTTATTTTTTATTCTTTCTTTTTATATGTAAAATTGGGAAAGGGGGAGATTAGAATTTGTATTTTTTCAAGATTTTTTAGTTTTTTTCTCTTGTAACTGTAACAGTAACTGTAATGCACTTTCTATGCAGTGGATGAGAACAGACAGAACGCGATGGCGCCTGCGGTTTATATGGCGACTATACGGAGTTCTGTATGTCTCCGTTCCTGCACTGACCCGCGGGGTGTGGACAGACAAGGGTGTATGAGGAAACACAGGGAAATCTGTGGACACGTGAGCGGTCCACGGAGGACACGGACAGATCACTGGCGTGTTAATCCGCCCGTACGGGGTCAGAACTCAGCCGCACTTCAGAAATGTTTTACATGTTTTAAAAGTAGTAAAAAAAAAACGCAGCAACATCAGCAGGTGACAGAACTGATTTTGTCCGTTTTCAGCCGCGTTTCTTTCTGGACGTCTGTGAAATGTTTTTCCTCTATAGTGAAAGATGTAAAACCGCCAGATCTCCAGCACGCCGCGCTGCTGAAAAGAGGCAGAAAAAACACATAATTAGAAAAACTCCAGGAATAAAACTCTTCTGTCTGATACTTTCCATAGACCTTTACTGCAAAAATCACCAAATCTCAGAAAACCCCAGTAAAAGCTGTGTGTGAGCGCGGCCTCTGGGGGGCGCTGCAGATTGCAGTCTGTGGCCGCCTGTGATCTCACCGCGTATGTATCGGCATGTAAAGCTGGAGGCTTCAGCAGCATTCTGCGCGCTGTCCGCCTGCGGCGTGTCACAGTATAAAGCCGCACATCACAGCCTACATTGTGACACGTCTATAACCACACGTGACATCATCACATATCGGGCTCCAGTAGAGAACGCGTCTCTTCATCTGTATCACTATTAGTGCCCCAGCATTTCCTCTATTAGGCTGGTCCTGAAGGGGTTAAAGCTTCTGATGTGCCACACTGTGATGTGACATGACAAGTGCAGTATGTGGCGGTACTTTATATTGTAGTATAGGTATAATATACGGCTCAGACAGGTGACAGGGCTCTCAGTGAGATGATATCTCCTGCTACATGAGTCTGTGTGCGCCACCTAGTGGTTGTCAGGTGACCTGCGGCTGCCGAGGGTTTTCCTGACATATCCTGACAACGGAACATAATAAAACGTATTTTCTAGATCCTCTATGAAGGGAATGTGGTTTAGTGAAGTGGAGGCGTCGAGGTCCGGAACTTCAGGTGTAACAACCAGCGATGGTGCATGTGGTCCCCTCATTAATGTACCTCCAAATAAATGTGTCTCCTGTCACTGCTCTGTGGTGTCCGGCCATGATGCTTCTCCTGCTAGGTTATTTTTAAGCATTTGTGTGCGACAAACACAGCTCTGGTACACACACAGCTATGCTATACACAGACAGCTCTGATATATACACTTAGCACTTGCATACACACTCAACACTGCCATACACACATACAGAAATGCTACACATATACAGATGTGTTACACACATACAGCTCTGCTACACCCATGCAGTTCTCTTACACACATACAGCTCTGCTACACATACACACTTAGCATCTTTACTGAAAACTCACATCTCCCTACACCAGTGTCAGCTGTACACTCTTCCTGCTGTGGCTCCTCCTATTGATGACATCATCAAAGGTCCTTAAGCTGTAGTCTTCATCTCCTTTCCGTACAGTGTAGGACCTTCCTCTCCCGTGCACTGAACGGATGGTTCTCCTGCCTGCCGGCTCTCTCACTGATCAGGCAGATCTGTATGTGCGCTCTGCCTGATCACTAATGAAGCAGTCAGGGTCTGGCCGTGCTGGATCTCCCTGACTGCTGTTTATAAGACACTTTTAGCAAGATTTTTTCTTACTAAAAGGGCGTCTTATAAATTGTCAAATACGGTAAGTCTGATTTTCAGTGATGTGGTCCTGGTCATAGGAGAGAACTGCTGAAAAGTATCTGCATTGTAAATGTCTTCTCTGGGACTTTGATATTGATGGCCTGTCCTCAGGAACAATATCTGACTGGTGGGGGCCCCCGACACCCTGCCTATCAGGTGCTTAAAGAGGCAGCGGCGCTGGGTGAGCACTTAGGCGCCAATTTATTAAGACCAACGCTTTACACACCTTTCTTAAATCTCTACAAGAAAATATAGACTAGCAAATCCAAAGTCACAGGTGCACATCCATATTGCTAGCATACAGGTAGATGGGCCCGACACACGTATGCTCAAACATGTGCACAAAGAGCTTCCACTTTTTCATGCATAGTAGGTATAGTACCACTGAAATCCAGAATAATTCCTAATCCTGGGTTCTATTATTAACATTAATAAAGCCGTAAACTGGCGGTAAATCCGTCAAAGTTATGAATAAGCGCCGGCCTCTCCTTAACTTCGGTTCATCCAACGCCAGTCCTAAGTGTAAGACCGCTACTGAGCCACTGAAACAGGCATAGAAAATGGTAAAGAGGACGGGTCTGCCGGCACATCCCCTCCCCCACCCACTGTAATACCAAACACATCCACTATACACTGTACTGCTCTGTAATACCAAACACATCCACTATACACTGTACTGCTCTGTAATACCAAACACATCCACTATACACTGTACTGCTCTGTAATACCAAACACATCCACTATAAACTGTACTGCTTTGTAATACCAAACAAATCCGCTATACACTGTACTGCTCTGTAATACCAAACACATCCACTATACACTGTACTGATCTATAATACCAAACACATCCTCTATACACTGTACTGCTCTGTAATACCAAACACATCCACTATACTGCTCTGTAATACCAAACACATCCTCTATACACTGTACTGTTCTGTAATACCAAACACATCCACTATACAGTGTACTGCTCTGTAATACCAAACACATCCTCTATACACTGTACTGCTCTGTAATACCAAACACATCCACTATACACTGTACTGCTCTGTAATACCAAACACATCCACTATACACTGTACTGCTCTGTAATACAAAACACATCCACTATACACTGTACTGCTCTGTAATACAAAACACATCCCCTATACACTGTACTGCTCTGTAATACCAAACACATCCACTATACACTGTACTGCTCTGTAATACCAAACACATCCGCTATACACTGTACTGCTCTGTACTTGGTGAGCTGTGAGGAGGTGGCAGTGCTCTCCTGATCCGGTGAGTACAGCTGGGAGGTGCCAGGAGTCAGACCCCCACAGATCTGATACTAATGATGTGTCCTGCAGATAGGACATCAATATCCAGTTCCTGGATAACCCCTTTACATTCTTCAGCAGACCCCTATATGATAACATAAAGGTTCTGATGATCCCTTTAACACATCAGTTGATGAAAACACAATCAGTAATGTCCTTTATGTCTGAGAAGAGCAGCGCTATCAGTAATACCTGCCCCCGCTGTATAGCACATAATGGGAGCAGTGTCCCCCTCCCCGGATAACACACAGGTAAGTGTTCCCGGACTGACCTCATCAGAACCTGCATTGTGCCTCCACATGGAGGAGGTGTCATATGTCCTGAGAGACATCTGGAGGGACAGGAAGGACACATCTGCTTCTATGGGGCGGATTATGGGTCTGAGCAACTTTCAGGTTATACAGAGCTGTAATATGTACATGAGCCCTTACCGCCATAGAGCGCTCATCTCTGCCTGTGCTACATTACAGATGTATGGCGGTATTATTACTGATGACCCCGGCTGTAATTTACTCAGAATGGAGACGATTACTGCTCGTTATCAATAAGTAATAATCAATACCAGCAGAATCCAGAGAAACCCTGAATGTAGTGTAATGTCTCCTAATAATCCATCCCCCAAATAACTGACTGAGCGAGGGCCACATGTGTCCTGTAGTAATGTGAGGAGGAGAACGGGGGCCACAGGGGCCACAATAGATGGTGGAGGAAGGAGACCAAGGGCCACAATAGATGGTGGAGGAAGGAGACTGAGGGCCACAATAGATGGTGGAGGAAGGAGACTAAGGGCCACAATAGATGGTGGAGGAAGGAGAATGGAGGCCACAGACTGAGGGCCACTATAGATGATGGAGGAAGGAGAATAGAGGTCACAGGGACCACAATAGATGGTGGAGGAGGAGAATGGAGGCCACAGACTGAGGGCCACAACAGATGGTGGAGGAAAGAGAATGGAGGCCACAGGGACCCCAATATGTGGTGGAGAAAGGAGAATGGAGGACACAGACTGAAGGTCACAATAGATGATGGAGGAAGGAGAATGGAGGCCACAGGGACTAAAATAGATGATGGAGGAAGGAGAATGGAGGTCACAAGGACCACACAAGATGGCAGAGGAAGGAGAATGGAGGCCTCATGGACCACAATAGATGGTGGAAAAAGGAGAATGGAGGACACAGACTGAAGGTCACAATAGATGATGTAGGAAGGAGAATGGAGGCCACAGGGACTAAAATAGATGATGGAGGAAGGAGAATGGAGGTCACAAGGACCACAATAGATGGTGGAGGAAGTAGAATGGAGGCAACAGGGACAAAATAGATGGTGGAGCAAGCAGAATGGAGGAAACAGGGGCTAGAGACTGAGGGCCACAATAGATGGTGGAGGAAGGAGACTGAGGGCCATAATAGATGGTGGAGGAAGGAGACTGAGGGCCACAATAGATGTTGGAGGAAGGAGAATGGAGGCCACAGACTGAGGGCCACAATAGATGATGGAGGAAGGAGAATGGAGGTCACAGGGACCACAACAGATGGTAGAGGAAGGAGAATGGAGGCCACAGGGACCCCAATTGATGGTGGAGGAAGAATGGAGGCCACAGGGACCCCAATAGATTTTGGAGGAAGGAGACTGAGGGCCTAAAATAGATGGTGGAGGAAGGAGAATGGAGGCCACAAGGACCACAATCGATGGCGATGGAAGGAAAATGGAGGCTACAGGGACCACAATAGATGGCGGATGAAGGAGAAAGGAGGACACAGGGGCCACAAAAAGATGTGGAGGAAGGAGAATTGAGGCCAGAGGTGCCACAATAGATGGTGGAGCAAGGAGAATGGAGGCCACAGGGACCACAATAGATGTTGGAGGAAGGAGACTGAGGGCCTAAAATAGATGGTGGAGGAAGGAAAATGGAGGCCACAGACTGAGGACCACAATAGATGGTGGAGGAAGGAGAATGGAGGCCACAGAGACCACAATAGATGATGGAGGAAGGAGAATGGAGGCCTTAGGTACCACAGACTGAGGGCCACAGATGATGGAGGAAGGAGAGCTCACAGCAGCTGATGACGCTGACACAAGTTCCTCCAGCTTTTTGACTATTGTACATTCATGTGCTGCCATCATCACTGATTTATGACATGCCATAAAGTGAGGACACTCCTCAGGGTTCTGGATTTCTAGGACATGGACATATCATACAGCTGCCGCCATTCCTGACATCCACCACACACAAGAGGCGGCTTCTAGTGATGACATTTATGGATTTTACTAACAGCCGGGGACATTTTCTCTCCACAGTCACAATCTACAGACTTTATACTGACGCTCTGTGGACGCCTCACCCACATCTCATCTCCTTATTCTTACAGATTGGTCGGTAATGATCTACCAGACACTTCCTGCATCCAGTTGGCATCTGTAATAAGGAATAACCAGTCCCTGAAGATACTGGACCTGTCTGTTAACCGTCTGTCTGGTCCTCACTTCAGTGACTTGATGGCGGCTCTGTCCAGTCCGGCCTGCAGGATAGAGACATTACTGTGAGTATAAGAGACGTGTACAGGACGGAGACATGTGGGGCACACGTTATACATGGAGCTTATTCTATTTTATGCTCCGCACCATTGTTATGTCTATGAGATAAACTGCTGACCGCTCCTTGATATGTGACGTCTACTAATGTCTGACTAATGCCCCAGGTCTAGTGGTGTCAGCGGCCACCGCCCCCCTTACCTGCGCCCCTGATGTCGGCACAGTCTGTATAGAAGCGTCATCTGCAGCAGATTTATCATCTTCTCTCCACATCACTGAGATTTTCCCTTTTTTCCCGACTTCTAAGAACCATAACGTTCTTACTTTTCCGTTCACGTTGCCGTCTGAGGGCTTCATGCGCTGCTGTATTTCGCGGTCCGTCTAGAGAAAAGTTATATTCCTGTCCTCGAAATGGAGAAGAATAGGACGTTTTATGGTTTTCGAGACCACAGGACAGACTTCAGGGTGTGGGGGGCACACGGTGTAATGTCCGCACGTCTTGTGGCCCCGATGAGATTACTGGGTCTACATCAGATCGGCAGATCGGCTGCAGACGGAGACTACGGTCGTGTGCATGAGGCGCAAGATGGAGGTTTAATGGCTCCATTTAATTTACCAGAACTTGTATGGAAAACACCGGAAAACATTCTTTTTGGGGCTACGATTCCTCCATTTTTTGTGTTGTTTTTTTACGGTGTTGCCGGTGTGCCAAAACTGACCTGACGACCCCATCCTGAGGATCGGTACAATTACAGCAATACCACATTTATATGGTTTCTTTTATATTTTACTATCTTTACAGTAATAAAAACCTTTGATAAATCTGAATGTCCTTCCCGGCCGTATCCGGACCCCATGGCCGCTTTCTATCTCCATCTACAGGGCGGAGGCTGGTTTTTGCCGGGCGAGCTGTAGTTTTTATTGGTGCCATTTTGGGTCACAAATAACTTTTTGATCTTTTTATTTTCTTATTATTTTCAGGGGGTGAAGTGACCAAAAACCAGCGATCGCTGTGCGGGACAATCACTTGTACATTTTAATAGTTCGGACATTTTCGGATGCAGCGACACCAATTATATTTATTTTTTATTCTTTATTTTTAGATGTAAAATTGGGAAAAGAGGGAGATTAGAATTTGTATTTTTTCAAAGATTTTTTAGTTTTTCTCTCTTGTAACTGTAACAGTAACTGTAATGCACTTTCTATGCAGTGGATGAGAACAGACAGAACACGATGGCGCCTGCGGTTTATATGGCGACTATACGGAGTTCTGTATGTCTCCGTTCCTGCACTGACCCGCGGGGTGCGGACAGACAAGGGTATATGAGGAAACACAGGGAAATCTATGGACACGTGAGCGGTCCACGGAGGACACGGACAGATCACTGGTGTGTTAATCCGCCCGTACGGGGTCAGAACTCAGCCGCACTTCAGAAATGTTTTACATGTTTTAAAAGTAGTCACAAAAAAAACCTAAAAAACGCAGCAACATCAGCAGGTGACAGAGCAGATTTTGTCCGTTTTCAGCCGCGTTTCTCTCTGGACGTCTGTGAAATGTTTTTCCTCTATAGTGAAAGATGTAAAACCGCCAGATCTCCAGCACGCCGCGCTGCTGAAAAGAGGCAGAAAAAACACATAATTAGAAAAACTCCAGGAATAAAACTCTTCTGTCTGATACTTTCCATAGACCTTTACTGCAAAAAACGCCAAACGTCAGAAAACCCCAGTAAAAGCTGTGTGTGACCGCGGCCTCTGGAGGGCGCTGCAGATTGCAGTTTGTGGCCGCCTGTGATCTCGTATGTATCGGCATGTAAAGCTGGAGGCTTCAGCAGCATTCTGCGCGCTGTCCGCCTGCCACGTGTCACAGTATAAAGCCGCACATCACAACCTACATTGTGACACGTCTATAACCACACGTGACATCATCACATATCGGGCTCCAGTAGAGAACGCGTCTCTTCATCTGTATCACTATTAGTGCCCCAGCATTTCCTCTATTAGGCTGGTCCTGAAGGGGTTAAAGCATCTGATGTGCCACACTGTGATGTGGCATGACGAGTGCAGTATGTGGCGGTACTTTATATTGTAGTATAGGTATAATATACGGCTCAGACAGGTGACAGGGCTCTCAGTGAGACGATATCTCCTGCTACATGAGTCTGTGTGCGCCACCTAGTGGTTGTCAGGTGACCTGCGGCTGCCGAGGGTTTTCCTGACATTTCCTGATATTGATATAATGAGAAACTGGAGACCTTCACACGAGGGTGGACACATCCATCTATTAGTATTACATGAGCAGCGAGTCATGTGACCACAGTATGGCGGTATTATCATCTACACAATATATAGTAATATATGCCATATACTGGATTTTCCCTTTATAAGACGCAGCCCAGGTTTAGGCAACGGAAAATAAGAAAACGTATTTTCTAGTTCCTCTATGAAGGGAATGTGGTTTAGTGAAGTGGAGGCGTCGAGGTCCGGAACTTCAGGTGTAACAACCAGCGATGGTGCATGTGGTCCCCTCATTAATGTACCTCCAAATAAATGTGTCTCCTGTCACTGCTCTGTGGTGTCCGGCCACGATGCTTCTCCTGCTGGGGTATTTTTAAGTATTTGTGTGCGACACACACAGTTCTGGTACATACACAGCTCTGCTATACACAGACAGCACTGCCATACACACATACAGTTCTGCTATACACACTTAGCACTGCCATACACACATACAGATCTGTTACACACACACAGCTCTGCTATACATAGACAGCTCTGCTACACATACACACTTTGCAACTTTACTGAAAACTCACATCTCCCTACACCAGTGTCGGCTATACAGTCTTCCTGCTCTAGCTCCTCCTATTGATGACATCATCAAAGGTCCTTAAGCTGTAGTCTTCATCTCCTTTCAGTACAGTGTAGGACCTTCCTCTCCCGTGCACTGAACGGATGGTTCTCCTGCCTGCCGGCTCTCTCACTGATCAGGCTGATCTGTATGTGCGCTCTGCCTGATCACTAATGAAGCAGTCAGGGTCTGGCCGTGCTGGATCTCCCCGACTGCTGTTTATAAGACAGATTTTTTTCTTACTAAAAGGGCGTCTTATAAATTGTCAAACACTGTGATTTTCAGTGATGTGGTCCCGGTCATAGGAGAGAACTGCTGAAAAGTATCTGCATTGTAAATGTCTTCTCTGACTTTGATATTGATGGCCTGTCCTCAGGAACAATATCTGACTGGTGGGGCCCCCGACACCCTGCCTATCAGGTGCTTAAAGAGGCAGCGGCGCTGGGTGAGCACTTAGGCGCCAATTTATTAAGACCAACGTTTTCAACGCCTTTCTTAATAAAGCTCTACAAGAAAATATAGCCAAGCACATCCAAAGTCACAGGTGCACATCCATAAGGCTAGCATGCCGGCAGCTCACCCTAACAGGCTTAGGTCAGGCCCAGGAGAGGCAGTTCTGTTAGTGTTAGGCACCTATCTGCAGAAGCCACCTTGACGCCGGTAGATGGGCCCGACACAAGTATGATCAAATATGTGCGCAAAGACCTTCTATTTTTCATGTACAGTAGGTATAGTACCACTGTAATCCAGAATAATCCCTAATCCTGGGTTCTGTTATTGGCATTAATAAAGCCGTAAACTGGTGGTAAATCCGTCAAAGTCATGAATACGCACCGCCTCTCCTTAACTTCGGAGCATCCATCACCAGTCCTAAGTGTAAGACCACTTTAGAGCCGCTGAAACAGGCATAGAAATTGGTAAATAGGACGGGTCTTCTAATCCATCCCTTCCACCACCCACTGTAATACCAAACACATCCGCTATACACTGTACTGCTCTGTAATACCAAACACATCCGCTATACACTGTACTGCTCTATAATACCAAACTCATCCGCTATACACTGTACTGCTCTGTAATACCAAACACATACACTATACACTGTACTGCTCTGTACTTGGTGAGCTGTGAGGAGGTGGCAGCGCTCTCCTGATCTCCGGTGGGTACAGCTGGGAGGTGCCAGGAGTCGGACCCCCACAGATCCCACAGATCTCATATTAATGACGTGTCCTGGGGACATCAATATCCAGTTCCTGGATAACCCCCTTACATTCTTCAGCAGATCCCTATATGATAACATAAAGGTTCTGATGATCCCTTTAACACATCAGTTGATGAAAACACAGTCAGTAATGTCCTTCATGTCTGAGAAGAGCAGCGCTATCAGTAATACCTGCCCCCGCTGTATAACACATATTGGGAGCAGTGACCCCCTCCCCGGATAACACACAGGTAAGTGTTCCCGGACTGACCTCATCAGAACCTGCATTGTGCCTCCACATGGAGGAGGTGTCATATGTCCTGAGAGACATCTGGAGGGACAGGAAGGACACATCTGCTTCTATGGGGCGGATTATGGGTCTGAGCAACTCCCAGGTTATACAGAGCTGTAATATGTACATGAGCCCTTACCGCCATAGAGCGCTCATCTCTGCCTGTGCTACATTACAGCTGTATGGCGGTATTATTACTGATGACCCGGCTGTAATTTACTCAGAATGGAGACGATTACTGCTCGTTATCAATAAGTAATAATCAATACCAGCAGAATCCAGAGAAACCCTGAATGTAGTGTAATGTCTGCTAATAATCCATCCCCCAAATAACTGACTGAGCGAGGGCCACATGCAGGCATGGGATCCAGCCGGTTCTCTCCGGTTCTGCCGAACCGTTTGTTAAAATTACAGGCGGTTCGCAGGACCGGTGAGAAGCAGGGATCCCGACCCGGTCCTGCAGCTGCGCCTGCACCAGTGGCGTAGCTATAGGGGTGGGGGCGGAGCGGAAGCCGAGAGGAGAGGCCCTGTGTGACGCGCACTGTGCAGGGCAGCTGGGCAGGCGAAGTGAGGAGGGGCCGGGGGAGCGGCTTCAGTTGAGGTGCGACGCAGGACTTAGTCACGTACCTCACTGTGACCTCCTGCGGCGGATCTCGCGAGATGACGCGATGACGCGGTGCGGGAAGGCACAGTGAGCGAGGCATTGGTGACCGCCTGTACCAGGATGCCACAAGCTGTGAAGGAGAGAGAGGTAAGTATTAATTATTTCTCCTAAGCAGGTGCTACTCCACCTTCCCCTCATCCTGACCCAATGTTTAGATTCTTTTAGCCAAACAAGAGTTATGGATGGGGTTGATGACAATATTTAAGGTGGCCACACACAGGGAAACACATCTATTTTGCCCACAGAGTAAGAGCAGCTTTTTTAAGCGGTACTCCACTATGTAATGGCCCCTCTTTGTTATTAAAGTGGGGGCCATTATATTAATAATAAAGAGGGGGCCATTATATTAATAATAAAGAGGGGTCATTATATTAATAATAAAGAGGGGGCCATTATATTAATAATAAAGTGGGGGCCATTATATTAATAATAAAGTGGGGGCCATTATATTAATAATAAAGTGGGGGCCATTACATTAATAATAAAGAGTGGGCCATTATAATAATAACAAAGAGGGGGCCATTACAGTAATAACAAAGAGGGGGCCATTATATTAATAATAAAGAGGGGCCATTATATTAATAATAAAATGGGGGCCATTATAATATACAGGGGGAATAATATTATGGGGGACTATCTGTCTGGCTCTAGCCCAGTATTGGGGGGCAGCAGGATGAGTTGTTGAGACACCAGGAAGGAGAGGATGAGAGTAAAATGAGGAACCTAAATTTTTTTCTGTGAAACTCTGCAGAGACGAGAAGCGGTTGAAAGAAGGTATCATGGCGGTCTTATCTCTGGATGAAGATGTTGAGAAAAGTCTACATCACAGGAGACGTCACTGGATGTAACAGGTATGGTGCGGCATTCTCCTGTAATAATATTATCCATGCACATATCTGTTTCTTGGTAGGGTAAGGGGTATATAGAATTTTGCCCATACTGCCTCAGCCCGGCCCCAGACTTCAGGTCACACTGTCCGTGTTCTGAATTCTGGGGCCTCACACCCATCTACAACATTATCTGTACTCAGAGAGTTATCACTGTGTTACATAGGACTGCTACTGATCTACTACAGTATTTGTTAAAAGAGGCGTGCCCGGAGTAGGGGGGGGCACCATTTTTGGCTTGCCCCGGGTGCAGGCAACCCACGCTACGCCACTGATACTGGTCAAGTTGCCGGCCGGATAAAAGGGGTTAGGTCAGGAATTTGGCATGGTGGGGAGGGAGGTGCCGTTTAAATTTTTGCCTCAAGCAGCATAAAGGCTATGTGCTTCCCAGCCCCTGGCCACAAAGCACTGAGGGAAGGGGGGCCCAAGCTGAACTCTTGCACCGGGGCCCATGAGCCTTTAGCTACGCCCCTGGCCTGCACCCCTGTATTTTTCAGCCTGCGGCTGTTACTTACAGTCAGTCAGCGTGAGCGTGGCTGTGTGTGTGTCAGCCAGTCTTCCACAGTGCTGCCGCCCTGCCGCCAGCCTCGCAGTCATGGCAACAAAGGGGAGTGTCTTGAGAGTGAGCAGCGCCGCGAAGCTGCCAGCCCAGAACAGAGAAGGAGAGAGGAGTCCTCTCACTGTCTGCAGAGTGCCCTAGTTGCTGACAGTCCACACCCCACACACAGCCATGAAAGATTGAAGAGCCGGCCCCTAGCCTAACAGAAAGGAGTCTGGACAGGTCAGGACTCAGGACAGCCTGGTTGGTTGAGTGTGATTTGTGTGACACTGACAAGTTGGCATTAAGGAGGGGACCACCGACCAGGGGCTGAAATTGAAATGTGACAACATAACAAAAATGGAGGGGGCCATGAATCTGTGGGGAGAAGCTATATGAGAAGTTTGAGAACATGGAGGGAGCCATGAATCTGTGGGGAGAAGCTATGTGAGAATATGGAGGGGGCCATGAATCTGTGGGGAGAAGCAATGTGAGAACATGGAGGGGGCCATGTGGGGAGAAGCAATGTGAGAACATGGAGGGGGCCATGTGGGGAGAAGCAATGTGAGAACATGGAGGGGGCCATGTGGGGAGAAGCAATGTGAGATGTATGTAAATATGTCGTGACTGTGTTGCATATATATGGTGTATGTAAATATGTCGTGACTCGTGACGCGCTGCGTATCCACCGCTGAGTAGGGAACCTGTTGTTAAAAATTTGAATCCCACCCCTGGCCACATGTGTCCTGTAGTAATGTGAGGGGGGGAATGGGGGCCACAGGGGCCACAATAGATGGTGGAGGAAGGAGACTGAGGGCCACAATAGATGGTGGAGGAAAGAGAATGGAGGCCACAGACTGAAGGCCACAATAGATAATGGAGGAAGAAGAATGGAGGCCACAGGTACCACAGGCTGAGGGCCACAGATGATGGAGGAAGGAGAGCTCTCAGCAGCTGATGACGCTGACACAAGTTCCTCCAGCTTTATGACTATTGTACATTCATGTGCTGCCATCATCACTGATTTATGACATGCCATAAAGTGAGGACACTCCTCAGGGTTCTGGATTTCTAGGACATGTGCAGCTTGCCAGACCTGCAGGGTATTGCAATTGTGAGGTCACGGTTTATGGGCAAGCGAGGGTTACTCACAGTTCTATAGGAGAACCCTGGGCAGGCATGCGGCAGTGAAGGAGAGGCTGGCACATGAGTCCTCTGGGGCACTCTCTGTCTTTAGGGACCAGGCCTGGTGGATGAAGTGCCCTGGATGTTGCAGGTGTTTTATGTGCCTGGGGCAAGGTCCCTTTAAGAAACGTGACGCCAGTGCCTGTAACGGTGGCACACCGATTTTATAGCAGTAGTAATTGAGGTACACAGATGGTATGGTGAACCAAATTTTGCTTTACTAGAAAACAGTCCAACTTTGTACAATTCAAATTCAGTTCCACATTGCAACAGTAATGATTAGCACGCTTTTTTTATATAAATGGCAGATAGTGTTCTTTGCAAGATACTCAGAGGGTAAAATCAACACTCCAGACCAGGCTCCACTATTCCTCGGTTGTTCTGGCTGGCTATATTCCAAGGCCCACATGCCCTAATGCTGGCCTTTATCCTTGGTAAATAATCTTCCTCCCGTATTTATCCTTGCTTTATATTTATGATTCTTCTGCCCTTCAGCTTACTTGACTTAGGCCTCTTTCACACTTGCGTTGTCCGGATCCGTCGTGTACTCCACTTGCCGGAATTACACGCCGGATCCGGAAAAACGCAAGTGAACTGAAAGCATTTGAAGACGGATCCGACTTCAAAATACTTTCAGTGTTACTATGGCAGCCAGGACGCTATTAAAGTCCTGGTTGCCATAGAAGGAGCGGGGAGCGGGGGAGCAGCATACTTACCGTCCGTGCGGCTCCCGGGGCGCTCCAGAGTGACGTCAGGGCGCCCCAGGCGCATGGATGACGTGCCATGCGATCACGTCATCCACGTGCCTGGGGCGCCCTGACGTCACTCTGGAGCGCCCCGGGAGCCGCACGGACGGTAAGTATGCTGCTCCCCGCTACACTTTACCATGGCTGCCAGGACTTTAGCGTCCCGGCAGCCATGGTAACCACTCTTAAAAAGCTAAACGTCGGATCCGGCAATGCACCGAAACAACGTTTAGCGTAAGGCCGGATCCGGATCAATGCCTTTCAATGGGCATTAATTCCAGATCCGGCCTTGCGGCAAGTCTTCAGTTTTTTTGGCCGGAGCAAAAAGTGCAGCATGCTGGGGTATTTTCTCTGGCCCAAAAACTTTCCGTTCCGGAACTGAAGACATCCTGATGCATCCTGAACGGATTTCACTCCATTCAGAATGCATTAGGATAATCCTGATCAGGATTCTTCCGGCATAGAGCCCTGACGACGGAACTGTATGCCGGAAGAAAAGAACGCAAGTGTGAAAGAGCCCTTAGCTGGATACACTGGCTCTGCTTGGCTTGTGGGAACTGCAGGTTTCTCCCAGGAGAAAAACTCTTCTCATGGGGTGACTCTTCTGAGCTAACAGAGGCTCAGGAACTTCAGGCAGGCTAGCCTACACTACTAGCCACCTGGACTGCACTAACTCTCCCCTGTCTGGGCCTACCTATATATACTCAGGGCTCTCTAGCTCCCTCTATTGTCTAGGAGGCTGAACTACACCCTAACAGGCCTGACACCCAGATAACACAGGGAAATGAACATAACACATCACATTAATGCAATAGACATATTAACCCTTGTGTAGCGCCCACCTTTACCTAGTGGGACACTACACATGGACATATCATATAGCTGCCGCCATTCCTGACATCCACCACACACAAGAGACGGCTTCTAGTGATGACATTTATGGACTTTACTAACAGCCGGGGACATTTTCTCTCCACAGTCACAATCTACAGACTTTATACTAACGCTCTGTGGACGCCTCACCCACATCTCATCTTCTTATTCTTACAGATTGGGTGGTAATCATCTACCAGACACTTCCTGCATCCAGTTGGCATCTGTAATAAGGAATAACCAGTCCCTGAAGATACTGGACCTGTCTGGTATCGATCTGTCTGGTCCTCACTTCAGTGACTTGATGGCGGCTCTGTCCAGTCCGGCCTGCAGGATAGAGACATTACGGTGAGTATAAGAGATGTGTACAGGACGGAGACATGTGGGGCACACGTTATACATGGAGCTTATTCTATTTTATGCTCCGCACTATTGTTATGTCTATGAGATAAACTGCTGACCGCTCCTTGATATGTGACGTCTGCTAATGTCTGACTAATGCCCCAGGTCTAGTGGTGTCAGCGGCCACCGCCCCCCTTACCTGCGCCCCTGATGTCGGCACAGTCTGTATAGAAGCGTCATCTGCAGCAGATTTATCATCTTCTCTCCACATCACTGAGATTTTCCCTTTTTCCCGACTTCTAAGAACCATAACGTTTTTACTTTTCCGTTCACGTTGCCGTCTGAGGGCTTCATGCGCTGCTGTATTTTGCGGTCCGTCTAGAGAAAAGTTCTATTCCTGTCCTCGAAATGGAGAAGAATAGGACGTTTTATGTTTTTCGAGACCACAGGACAGACTTCAGGGTGTGGGGGGCACACGGTGTAATGTCCGCACGTCTTGTGGCCCCGATGAGATCAATGGGTCTACATCAGATCGGCAGATCGGCTGCAGACTGAGACTACGGTCGTGTGCATGAGGCGCAAGATGGAGGTTTAATGGCTCCATTTAATTTACCAGAACTTGTATGGAAAACACCGGAAAACATTATTTTTGGGGCTACAATTCCTCCATTTTTTGTGTGTTTTTACGGTGTTGCCGGTGCGCCAAAACTGACCTGGCGACCCTATCCTGAGGATCGGTACAATTACAGCAATACCACATTTATATGGTTTCTTTTATATTTTACTGTTTTTAAAGTAATAAAAACCTTTGATAAATCTGAATGTCCTTCCCGGCCGTATCCTGACCCCATGGCCGCTTTCTATCTCCATCTACAGGGCGGAGGCTGGTTTTTGCCGGGCGAGCTGTAGTTTTTATTGGTGTCATTTTGGGTCAAAAATAACTTTTTGATCTTTTTATTTTCTTATTATTTTCAGGGGGTGAAGTGACCAAAAACCAGCGATCGCTGTGCGGGACAATCACTTGTACATTTTAATAGTTCGGACATTTTCGGATGCGGCGACACCAATTATGTTTATTTTTTATTCTTTCTTTTTAGATGTAAAATTGGGAAAGGGGGATTAGAATTTGTATTTTTTAGTTTTTTTCTCTTGTAACTGTAATGCACTTTCTATGCAGTGGATGAGAACAGACAGAACGCGATGGCGCCTGCGGTTTATATGGCGACTATACGGAGTTCTGTATGTCTCCGTTCCTGCACAGACCCGCGGGGTGCGGACAGACAAGGGTATATGAGGAAACACAGGGAAATCTATGGACACGTGAGCGGTCCACGGAGGACACGGACAGATCACTGGCGTGTTAACCCGCCCGTACGTGGTCAGAACTCAGCCGCACTTCAGAAATGTTTTACATGTTTTAAAAGTAGTAAAAAAAAACAACGCAGCAACATCAGCAGGTGACAGAACAGATTTTGTCCGTTTTCAGCCGCGTTTCTCTCTGGACGTCTGTGAAATGTTTTTCCTCTATAGTGAAAGATGTAAAACCGCCAGATCTCCAGCACGCCGCGCTGCTGAAAAGAGGCAGAAAAAACACATAATTAGAAAAACTCCAGGAATAAAACTCTGTCTGAAACTTTCCATAGACCTTTACTGCAAAAATCACCAAATCTCAGAAAACCCCAGTAAAAGCTGTGTGTGACCGCGGCCTCTGGGGGGCGCTGCAGATTGTAGTTTGTGGCCGCCTGTGATCTCACCGCGTATGTATCGGCATGTAAAGCTGGAGGCTTCAGCAGCATTCTGCGCGCTGTCCGCCTGCCACGTGTCACAGTATAAAGCCGCACATCACAACCTACATTGTGCCACGTCTATAACCACACGTGACATCATCACATATCGGGCTCCAGTAGAGAACGCGTCTCTTCATCTGTATCACTATTAGTGCCCCATCATTTCCTCTATTAGGCTGGTCCTGAAGGGGTTAAAGCTTCTGATGTGCCACACTGTGATGTGGCATGACGAGTGCAGTATGTGGCGGTACTTTATATTGTAGTACAGGTATAATATACGGCTCAGACAGGTGACAGGGCTCTCAGTGAGATATCTCCTGCTACATGAGTCTGTGGGCGCCACCTAGTGGTTGTCAGGTGACCTGCGGCTGCCGAGGGTTTTCCTGACATTTCCTGATATTGTATTGATATAATGAGAAACCGGAGACCTTCACACGAGGGTGGACACATCCATCTATTAGTGTTACATGAGCAGCGAGTCATGTGACCACAGTATGGCGGTATTATCATCTACACAATATATAGTATTATATGTCATATACTGGATTTTCCCTTTATAAGACGCACCCAAGGTTTAGACAACGGAAAATAAGAAAACGTATTTTCTAGATCCTCTATGAAGGGAATGTGGTTTAGTGAAGTGGAGGCGTCGAGGTCCGGAACTTCAGGTGTAACAACCAGCGATGGTGCATGTGGTCCCCTCATTAATGTACCTCCAAATAAATGTGTCTCCTGTCACTGCTCTGTGGTGTCCGGCCACGCTGCTTCTCCTGCTGGGGTATTTTTAAGTATTTGTGTGCGACACACACACAGTTCTGGTACACACACAGCTCTGCTATACACACATACAGCTCTGCTATACACAGACAGCAAAGCCTTACACACACACACATACAGCTCTGCTACACCCATGCCGTTCTCTTACACACATACAGCTCTGCTACACATACACACTTGGCATCTTTACTGAAACCTCACATCTCCCTACACCAGTGCCAGCTGTACAGTCTTCCTGCTGTGGCTCCTCCTATTGATGACATCATCAAAGGTCCTTAAGCTGTAGTCTTCATCTCCTTTCAGTACAGTGTAGGACCTTCCTCTCCCGTGCGCTGAACGGATGGTTCTCCTGCCTGCCGGCTCTCTCACTGATCAGGCTGATCTGTATGTGCGCTCTGCCTGATCACTAATGAAGCAGTCAGGGTCTGGCCGTGCTGGATCTCCCTGACTGCTGTTTATAAGACTCTTTTAGCAAGATTTTTTCTTACTAAAAGGGCGTCTTATAAATTGTCAAATACGGTAAGTCTGATTTTCAGTGATGTGGTCCCGGTCATAGGAGAGAACTGCTGAAAAGTATCTGCATTGTAAATGTCTTCTCTGGGACTTTGATATTGATGGCCTGTCCTCAGGAACAATATCTGACTGCTGGGGGCCCCCGACACCCTGCCTATCAGGTGCTAAAAGAGGCAGCGGCGCTGGGTGAGCACTTAGGCGCCAATTTATTAAGACCGGCGTTTTACACACCTTTCTTAATAAAGCCCTACAAGACAATTGAGACTATCACATCCAAAGTCACAGGCAGGGCAATTTCTAGTGAAATTTACCAATAGGGCGAACATGAAAAGCGCCTCCCCCCGATTGTGGGCGGATCTCTGCCGTTCCCCATTGTAGTTGATGGGGGCGGCGGGCATTCAGTCTGCAGTGCCGGATCCAGTGAATTCCAGCTGGAACAGCCTGCCAGAATCTCTAACGCAGTTGTGAAAGTAGCCTAATACAGCGCCACATACCTCTTCCATCCAGTGATGTCTCCTTTGATGTAGATGTTCTCTTTCTTTATCTTCTCTATTCAGACCAGACCGCCATGATGATTTCTTTCAGCCATCTCTTCTCTCTGCAGAGTTTGACAGACATCTTAGTTTCCTACTTTTCCATCATCCTCCCACCTTCTCAACATCCCATCATGCACCCCCAAAACTATACTGCATAAACTGATAAACCCCCTGAAAATACTAGTTACACACAGAAAACGCCCCCTTCAATAATTATTGGAACACTATGCTCTAAAATATAACTGCACCCAGCAAATAGTGTAACCATAATGTCTCCCAAAAACAACTGTGCTAAGCTGATACTGTGCCAGGGTGCCCCCACAGTAATAGTGCTCCCAAAAATCCCAACAATAGTGATAAATCTGTGCCAGAGTGCACTTAGTGGTAACAGTGCTCCTACAGTGCCCCCAACAGTAATTGTGTCCCAGAAGTACGGTAATAATGCTCCCATAGTCTCCCAGTTGTAATAGAGCCCACCATAATGCCCCTGGTAGTAATAATTATATTTATAGTGTGCGCCAGTGCAAAAAATGCCCCGTTGTGTGTCAGTAAAGAAAAGACAAAAAAAATATCTTAGTGCCCCCAGTGGAGCCAATGTCCCCAGAATGCCCTCATGTGTTCCAATGACCCGTACTGTGTGCCACTAGAAAAAACACTTAGTGCCCCTATAATTTGTGACAGTATAAAATACTCCTATATAGTGCCCCCAGAAGATGCCCCATAGTGCTCCTACCCTGTCCCCACAGTGTCCTCCATAATGTGCCAGTATAAAATGCCCCTATAGACTGCCCCACATAGATGCCCCCATAATGCTCCTCTCCCCCTTCCCCATAGTGGCACCAAAACGGTTGCCATTATTAAATGCCCCTATATAATGCCCCCATAGTGCTCCTTTACTAACCACTTCTCCATAGAGCCCCCCATAATGAGTGCCAGTATATAGGGCCCCCAGTAGATGTGTCCCCTCTTCTCCATAGTGCCCCCCCATATTGTGCCAGTATATTGGGCCCCCATAGTGCTTACCCTCTTCTCCATAGTGCCCCCCCATATTGTGCCAGTATATAGGGCCCCAGTAGATGCGTGCCCTCTTCTCCATAGTGCCCCCCCATATTGTGCCAGTATATATGGCCCCCAGTAGATGCTTCCCCTCTTTTGCATAGTGCCCCATATTGTGGCAGTATATTGGGCCTCCAGTAGATGCGTCCCCTCTTCTCCATAGTGCCCCCCCATATTGTGCCAGTATATAGGGCCCCCATAGTGCCCCCCATATTGTGCCAGTATATAAGGCCCCCAGTAGATGCGTCCCCTCTTCTCCATAGTGCCCCCCCCCATATTGTGGCAGTATATAGGGCCCCCAGTAGATGCATCCCCTCTTCTCCATAGTGCCCCCTCATATTGTGGATGTATATAGGGCCCCCATAGTGCTTCCCCTCTTCTCCATAGTGGCCCCCATAGTGCTTCCCCTCTTCTCCATAGTGCCCCTCCATATTGTGCCAGTATATAAGGCCCCCACCCCCCTTCTTGCCACAGTATACTATAAATAATAAAAACAATAAACACATATACTTACCTTATGCTGCTTAGCGATGCGATGCAGGCCTCCTCCGGCCTGTGTCCCGCTCTGTACGGCTCAGGCGATGCAAAGACGTCATTGCGCTGCCTGCAATGGCCTCGGATAGGCTACAGGTACTAAGCCTGTAGCCTATCAGAGGAAGGGCCAAGGGAGACGCCTCTCCCCTGCTCCTCCGCACCGTTCATCTGTATCGCTGTCCTGAGGACGGCGATACAGATGAATTTGGAGATGAGCGCTTCCACAATGGAAGCGCTCATCTCCACTCCTGCTGCCTCCAGTCCAGTCAGAAAGGGCCCCCCTCCGGCCCTGGGCTCTGCTGACGGCGCCCCCCTCTTCTGTCCTGAGGGATGTGCCCCGTGCGGTCGCACCCTTCGTCCGCCTCTAGAAACGGCCCAGGTCACAGGTGCACATCCATAAAGCTAGCATGCTGGCAGCTCACCCTAACAGGCTTAGGTTAGGCCCAGGCAAGGCAGTTCTGTTAGTGTTAGGTACCTATCTGTGGAAACCACCTTGATGCGGGTAGGTGGGTCCGACACACGTATGATGAAATATGTGCGCAAAGAGCGTTTACTTTTCATGTATAGTAGGTATAGTACCACTGTAATCCAGAATAATCCGTAATCCTGGGTTATATTATTAACGTAAATAAAGCCGTAAACTGGCGGTAAATCCGTCGAAGTTATGAATAAGCGCCGGCCTCTCCTTAACTTCGGGGCATCCATCGCCAGTCCTAAATGTAAGACCGCTACTGAGCCGCTGAAACAGGCATAGAAAATGGTAAATGGGACCGGTCTATAGGCACCCACTGTAATAACAAACACATCCACAATACACTGTACTGCTCTGTAATACCAAACACATCCACTATACACTATACTGCTCTGTAATACCAAACACATCCACTTTACACTGTACTGCTCTGTAATACCAAACATATCTTTTATACACTGTACTGCACTGTAATACCAAACACATCCACTATACACTATACTGCTCTGTAATACCAAACACATCCACTATACACTGTACTGCACTGTAATACCAAACACATCCACTATACACTGTACTGCTCTGTAATACCAAACACATCCACTATACACTGTACTGCACTGTAATACCAAACACATCCACTATACACTGTACTGCTCTGTAATACCAAACACATCCACTATACACTGTACTGCACTGTAATACCATACACATCCACTATACACTGTACTGCTCTGCAATACCAAACACATCCACTATACACTGTACTGCTCTGTAATACCAAACACATCCACTATACACTGTACTGCTCTGTAATACCAAACACATTAACTATACACTGTACTGCTCTGTAATACCAAACACATCCACTTTACACTGTACTGCTCTGTAATACCAAACATATCTTTTATACACTGTACTGCACTGTAATACCAAACACATCCACTATACACTGTACTGCACTGTAATACCAAACACATCCACTATACACTGTACTGCTCTGTAATACCAAACACATCCACTATACACTGTACTGCACTGTAATACCAAACACATCCACTATACACTGTACTGCTCTGTAATACCAAACACATCCACTATACACTGTACTGCACTGTAATACCAAACACATCCGTTATACACTGTACTGCTCTGTAATACCAAACACATCCACTATACACTGTACTGCTCTGTAATACCAAACACATCCACTATACACTGTACTGCACTGTAATACCAAACACATCCACTATACACTGTACTGCTCTGTAATACCAAACACATCCGCTATACACTGTACTGCTCTGTAATACCAAACACATCCACTATACACTGTACTGCTCTGTAATACTAAACATATCCGCTATACACTGTACTGCTCTGTAACACCAAACACATCCACTATACACTATACTGCTCTGTAACACCAAACACATCCACTATACACTGTACTACTCTGTAATACCAAACACATCCACTATACACTGTACTGCTCTGTAATACCAAACACATCCGCTATACACTGTACTGCTCTGTAATACTAAACACATCCGCTATACACTGTATTGCTCTGTTATACCAAACACATCCGCTATACACTGTACTGCTCTGTAATACCAAGCACATCCGCTATACACTGTACTGCTCTGTAATACCAAACACATCCGCTATACACTGTACTGCTCTGTAATACCAAACACATCCGCTATACACTGTACTGCTCTGTACTTGTTGAGCTGTGAGGAGGTGGCAGCGCTCTCCTGAGCTCCGGTGAGTACAATTGGGAGGTGCCAGGAGTCGGACCCCCACAGATCTCATATTAATGACGTGTCCTGGGGACATCAATATCCAGTTCCCGGAAAACCCCTTTACGTTCTTCAGCAGACCCCTATATGATAACATAAAGGTTCTGATGATCCCTTTAACACATCAGTCGGATGAAAACACAATCAGTAATGTCCTTTATGTCTGAGAAGAGCAGCGCTATCAGTAATACCTGCCCCCGCTGTATAACACATAATGGGAGCAGTGACCCCCTCCCCGGATAACACACAGGTAAGTGTTCCCGGACTGACCTCATCAGAACCTGCATTGTGCCTCCACATGGAGGAGGTGTCATATGTCCTGAGAGACATCTGGAGGGACAGGAAGGACACATCTGCTTCTATGGGGCGGATTATGGGTCTGAGCAACTCCCAGGTTATACAGAGCTGTAATATGTACATGAGCCCTTACCGCCATAGAGCGCTCATCTCTGCCTGTGCTACATTACAGCTGTATGGCGGTATTATTACTGATGACCCCGGCTGTAATTTACTCAGAATGGAGACTATTACTGCTCGTTATCAATAAGTAATAATCAATACCAGCAGAATCCAGAGAAACCCTGAATGTAGTGTAATGTCTCCTAATAATCCATCCCCCAAATAACTGACTCAGCGAGGGCAGAGCCACATGTGTCCTGTAGTAATCTGAGGAGAATGGGGGCCACAGGGGCCACAATAGATGGTGGAGGAAGGAGAATGGAGGCCACAATAGATGGTGGAGGAAGGAGACTGAGGGCCACAATAGATGGTGGAGGAAGGAGACTGAGGGCCACAATAGATGATGGAAGAAGGAGAATGGAGGACACAGGGACCACAATAGATGGCGGAGGAAGGAGAATGGAGGCCACAGACTGAAGGCCACAATAGATGATGGAGGAAGGAGAATGGAGGCCACAGGGACAACAATAGATGATGGAGGACGGAGAATGGAGGCCACAAAGACCACAATAGATGGCAGGGGAAGGAGAATGGAGGCCACAGGGACCACAATAGATGGCGGAGGAAGGAGAATGGAGGCCACAGGGACCACAATAGATGGCGGAGAAAGGAGAATGGAGGACACAGGGACCACAATAGATGGCGGAGGAAGGAGATTGGAGGCCACAGGGACCACAATAGATGGTGGAGGAAGGAGAGTGGAGGCCACAGGGACCAAAATAGATGGTGGAGGAAGGAGAATGGAGGACACAGGGGCTAGAGACTGAAAGCCACAATAGATGGTGGACGAAGGAGACTGGAGGCCACAGACTGAGGGCCAAAATAGATGATGGAGGAAGGAGAATGGAGGCCACAGGGACCACAATAGATGGCGGAGAAAGGAGAATGGAGGCCACAAGGACCACAATAGATGGCGGAGGCAGGAGAATGGAGGATAAAGGGACCACAACAGATGGCGGAGGAAAGAGAATGAAGGACACAGGGGCCACAATAGATGTGGAGGAAGGAGAATGTTGGCCACAGGGACCACAATAGATGGTGGATGAAGGAGAATGGAGGACACAGGGACCACAATAGATGGCGGAGAAAGGAGAATGGAGGACACAGGGACCACAATAGATGATGGAGGGAGGAGAATGGAGGCCACAAGGACCACAATAGATGGTGGAGGAAGAAGAATGGAGGACACAGGGACCACAATAGATGGTGGAGGAAGGAGATTGGAGGCCACAGCAACTAAAATAGATGTGGCCTCGTTTCTTCTCCCTCCCCCAAGGACCACAATAGATGGCAGAGGAAGGAGAATGAAGGCCACAATGATCACAATAGATGGCGGAGGAAGGAGATTGGATGCCACAGGGACCACAATAGATGGCGGAGGAAGGAGAGTGGAGGCCACGGGGACCAAAATAGATGGTGGAGGAAGGAGAATGGAGGACAAAGGGACCACAACAGATGGTGGAGGAAAGAGAATGGAGGATACAGGGGCCACAATAGATGTGGAGGAAGGAGAATGTTAGCCACAGGGACCACAATAGATGGTGAATGAAGGAGAATGGAAGCCACAAGGACCCTAATAGATGTTGGAAGAAGGAGACTGAGGGCCTAAAATAGATGGTGGAGGAAGGAGAATGGAGGCCAGAGGGACCACAATAGATGGTGGAGCAAGAAGAATGGAGGCCGTAGAAACCACATTAGATGGTGGAGGAAGGAGAATGGAGGCCAAAGGGACCCCAATAGATGTTGGAGGAAGTAGACTGAGGTCCTAAAATAGATGGTGAAGGAAGGAGAATGGAGGCTACAGACTGAAGGCCAGATGATAGAGGAAGGAGAAAGGAGGCCACAGTGACCACAATAGATGATGGAGCAAGGAGAATAATGGCCACAAAGACCAAAATAGATAGCGGAGGAAGGAGAATGAAGGCCACAGTGGCCACAATAGATGGTAGAAGAAGGAAAATGGAGGCCACAGGGACCTTAATAGATGGTGGAAGAAGGAGAATAGAGGACACAGGGGCTATAGACTGAGGGCCACAATAGATGGTTGTTAAATATCGTCCAGCATTTCTTAATTTTGTAAGAGATGCTTCAGAAGGAGCCAACAAAATATGGAGAGTTCTTGATGAAAGATAAAAGTTAAAAGGGTTTAATTCGCATAAAAAGAAACAGTTACAAAGTTTAGGAAGAGAAAAATATAAAGTACAGCAGAAGAATCTCAAAAGGTAACAAGCAAGCAATAAACCAAAATGAGTGAAGAAAAAGTAATTCCCTTAAAGTAACGTGTATGTGTGAATGTATGTGTGTGTAGAGAGCAACAGGTGTCTTGTCAAAGAATGCTCTCCCAATGTCATGGGACAAAGCCTTTTTATAGGTTGACTCTCCATAGAGTTACATTGTATCCTAAATTTACCATTCTAACAGACATATATGGTTAACTAGTAAAACCCCTTACATCATGGTTTTCTAAGTTTCCTTATTTGTAAAGCTAATAATAATCTGCTGAGGAGGAGGATTCCTAACCTTTCCAAATACTATTGTCGTCTCAAGAACTGTCAAAATTGACACGTCACACAAGTGCTGACCTTTCATGGTCCTTAAAATACCCTATCCTACTAAAAAGTGTTAATCTGTTATTTTACAATGGTGGAGGAAGGAGAATGGAGGCCATAGGTACCACAGACTGAGGGCCACAGATGATGGAGGAAGGAGAGCTCTCAGCAGCTGATGACGCTGACACAAGTTCCTCCAGCTTTATGGCTATTGTACATTCATGTGCTGCCATCATCACTGATTTATGACATGCCATAAAGTGAGGACACTCCTCAGGGTTCTGGATTTCTAGGACATGGACATATCATACAGCTGCCGCCATTCCTGACATCCACCACACACAAGAGGCGGCTTCTAGTGATGACATTTATGGATTTTACTAACAGCCGGGGACATTTTCTCTCCACAGTCACAATCTACAGACTTTATACTGACGCTCTGTGGACGCCTCACCCACATCTCATCTTCTTATTCTTACAGGTTGGGTAAGAATCGTCTACCAGACACTTCTTGCATCCAGTTGGCATCTGGAATAAGGAATAACCAGTCCCTGAAGATACTGGGCCTGTCTGGTAACCGTCTGTCTGGTCCTCACTTCAGTGACTTGATGGAGGCTCTGTCCAGTCCGGCCTGCAGGATAGAGACATTACGGTGAGTATAAGAGATGTGTACAGGACGGAGACATGTGGGGCACACGTTATACATGGAGTTTATTCTATTTTATGCTCCGCACCATTGTTATGTCTATGAGATAAACTGCTGACCGCTCCTTGATATGTGACGTCTACTAATGTCTGACTAATGCCCCAGGTCTAGTGGTGTCAGCGCCCACCGCCCCCCTTACCTGCGCCCCTGATGTCGGCACAGTCTGTATAGAAGCGTCATCTGCAGCAGATTTATCATCTTCTCTCCACATCACTGAGATTTTACCTTTTTCCCGACTTCTAAGAACCATAACGTTCTTACTTTTCCGTTCACGTTGCCGTCTGAGGGCTTCATGCGCTGCTGTATTTTGCGGTCGTGTAGAGAAAAGTTCTATTCCTGTCCTCGGAATGGAGAAGAATAGGACGTTTTATGTTTTTCGAGACCACAGGACAGACTTCAGGGTGTGGGGGGCACACGGTGTAATGTCCGCACGTCTTGTGGCCCCGATGAGATTACTGGGTCTACATCAGATCCGCAGATCGGCTGCAGACTGAGACTACGGTCGTGTGCATGAGGCGCAAGATGGAGGTTTAATGGCTCCATTTAATTTACCAGAACTTGTATGGAAAACACCGGAAAACATTCTTTTTGAGACTACAATCCCCTTATTTATTTATTTTTTTTACGGTGTTGCCGGTGCGCCAAAACTGACCTGACGACCCTATCCTGAGGATCGGTACAATTACAGCAATACCACATTTATATGGTTTCTATTATATTTTACTATTTTTAACCACCTCGCGACCGCCTAACGCACGGATGCGTCCGGAAGGTGGTTGATTCATTCCTCCTGGACGCATCCGTGCGTTATCTCGTGAGACGCGAGATTTCGGTCACAGCCGGCCCGCGCATGCGCATCGCGGGCCGGCGAAAGTTAAAGGAGTATTTCGTCAGCAACCTGCCAGCCGTGATCATTGGCTGGCAGGTTGCTGATTTTTAAAAAATCGAATCAGAAGCCACATAGCAGATCATATTAGTAAATATGATCTGTTATATGGCTGCCTGCTCCTCTGCTGGTCCTTTTCGTCGGTTGGATCCAGCAGAGGAGCAGGCTACACAGTGAGTACACCAAACAGCACACTTTAGCCCCAGATCACCCCCTGCACCCCAATTAACCCTTTGATCGCCCCTAGTGATCGCCCCGTCACTAGTGAAAGGAAAAAAGTGATCAGTGCAAACTGTCACTTTTTTTCTCCACTGGTATTGACTGTTAGGTTTTAGGGATAGTTTAGGTCCCTTGGTTAGGTAGTTTAGGGATCAGTTAGCGCCCAGCCCACCGCACCGCAGTCCGTTATTTGCGTATCGCTAATCAGCATTTGTACTTTTATAGTATCTGGAAGTGATCAAAACTGATCACAGTCAGATCTATAATAGTATTAGTGTCACTTTAGTTCGCCCTCCACCCAAAACGCAGTGTTTGCCCGATCAGGCCTGATCGGTCGCCCACACGTGCGTTCACCCACGCCCGCCCCACCGCAGTGACAAAAAATTATTATTTTTTGATCACTGCACATTCACTTTACACGCGCTGCGGCGATAAAAAAATCAGTTTTGATATTTTTTATCAACTGCAGCGGCCTCCGGTACTTCGCTAGCCTCCCATCTGTAAGACAAGCTTGCTTTTTTTCTTGGGTAGTCTCAGGGAATACCCCTAAATTTAGTTGCCCAAATGTCAAACAGGGGGTATTCCTCTGAAGAGGCCTACAGGCTTCTGACCCAGTCGGATGAGGAATGGGAACCCTCATCTGATGAATCTAGCGGGTCAGAATATGAACCTGTAGAAAGCAGTGGATCTCTGACCCAAAGTTCGGACGAGGAGGTTGAGGTCCCTGATAGCACCAGGCGTACCCGGCCCCGTGTCGCTAGACCGCAGGTTGTGCAGGATCCGCTTCAAGGGCAGCAGAGTGGGGCTGGCGCTGTCGGATTACGTGGTGAGGCATACACCAGCAGCGAAGCCCTCCCTGGACCTAGTACCAGCACTGCCGTACAACATGGTGAAGTGGCGAGCACCAGAAGGGCAGTTGAAGCTGGTACGGTGGCACGTGCAGTAGTTACCCCGTCGCAGCCACCGCAAAGACGTGCCCGTAGAGCCCCTAGAATCCTTGAGGTGCTGGCAAACCCTAATTGGCAGCCCCCAACTTCAGCCGCACCTGTAGTTCCCCCTTTCACCGCCCAGTCTGGAGTTCGGGTTGAGACAGCTCAGATCGGTTCGGCCCTGGGATTTTTTGAGCTGGTCTTGACTGCGGAGCTCTTAGACTTAGTTCTGGCAGAAACAAATCGGTATGCCACACAATTTATAACCGCTAACCCGGGAAGCTATTATGCCCAGCCTTTCCGGTGGAAACCAGTCCAAGTTTCCGAAATTAAAACTTTTTTGGGCCTTCTCCTCAACATGGGTCTAACTAAAAAGCATGAATTGCAGTCATATTGGTCCACGAACCCAATTCATCACATGCCCATGTTCTCTGCTGCTATGTCCAGGACACAATTTGAGACCATCCTGCGTTTCCTGCACTTTAGCGACAACACCACCTCCCGTCCCAGAGGCCACCCAGCTTTTGACCGGCTGCACAAAATTCGGCCCCTCATAGACCATTTCAACCAGAAATTTGCAGATTTGTATACCCCTGAGCAAAACATCTGCGTAGACGAGTCCCTTATACATTTTACTGGGCGCCTTGGCTTCAAACAATACATCCCAAGCAAGCGCGCCCGGTATGGGGTCAAATTGTATAAGCTCTGTGAAAGGGCCACAGGCTATACCCATAAATTTCGTGTCTGAGGGAAAAGATCAGACCCTGGAGCCGGTCGGTTGCCCTGACTACCTGGGGAACAGTGGGAAGACAGTCTGGGACTTGGTGTCACCCTTATTCGGCAAGGGGTACCATCTTTATGTGGACAATTTCTACACAAGTGTGGCCCTCTTTAGGCATTTGTTTCTAGAACAGATTGGCGCCTGTGGCACCGCGTGAACTAGTCGCGCGGGCTTCCCCCAACAGCTCGTTAGCACCCGTCTTGCAAGGGGGCAGAGGGTTGCATTGTGTAGCGAAGAACTGCTCGCGGTAAAATGGAGAGACGTGACGTTTACATGCTCTCCTCCATTCACGCAGACACGACAATACAAATTGAGCGAGCAACCCGTGTCATTGAAAAGCCCCTCTCAGTCCACGACTATAACCTTCACATGGGAGGGGTGGACTTCAATGACCAGATGTTGTCTCCGTATTTAGTTTCCCGCAGAACCAGACGCTGGTATAAGAAGGTGTCTGTATATTTGATTCAATTGGCTCTGTATAATAGTTTTGTTCTCTATAGTAAGGCTGGGAGAACACGATCCTTCCTCAAATTTCAGGAAGAGATCATCGAGAACCTCCTGTATCCAGGAGGTTCCGTGGCCCCATCCACCAGTGTAGTTAGCCATCTACACGAGCGACATTTCCCCAGTGTCGTTCCTGGTACCTCAACCCAACCGTCACCCCGAAAAAGATGTCGTGTCTGTAGCAGGAGTGGAATAAGGCGTGACACCCGCTATTTCTGTCCTGACTGTCCTGACCACCCTGCCCTATGCTTTGGAGAGTGTTTCCGGAAGTACCACACACAGGTACACCTAGCATAGGGATCATCTCACCAGGACAGGCACACAGGGCTATTAGGGCCCATTCACTCACAGCTGCTGCAAACCTCTCCTTTCACCTGGGACAAAGTGCATAATGTACTTTGCCACATCTTTGGGCGATTTGCGCCATGGGGAAGGAGAAGTTTGTCCTATAAAGGTAAAAAAAAAAAAAAAATCACCGGTAAGCAAAAAAGTTAATGTTTAGTTCAAAAAGTTAAAATTTATATGTTCTGTTCCAAAGTTAATAAAATTATTGCGTTGCGGCCTGTTTTTTTTTTTTTTTTTTTACCTTCCAGGTGGACCAACCGATCGACTAGCTGCAGCACTGATGTGCATTCTGACAGAAGCATTGCGCTGCTGTCAGATTACACACAAGTCGGTGTATGCGGCGCTGCAAGACGAGATTTCTACTCTGCAGTAAAAGATACGTTTGCCAAGGCATATGAGCTGAGGAGGAGGCGGCGTTCCTATGCTTTGGCAAACACTTTGTATATAAAAAAAATAAAAATCCTGGCAATGATTTATTCATCCACATCGACTGATGTGAATGGAGCAATCGGGTTTGCCAGGGCATACGAGCTAAGTGGGTATGGATGTTGGGCGGAGCTCCTATGTCCTGGCAGACGCCTTTCCCCCTTTTTTTTTGGCAAAGATTTTTTCATCCACATTGATCGATGCGAATTAAGAAATCTGTGCCGTTCATTTTTTTCTTTCAGCCCAGAGGCTGAACGGAAAAAAAAAATCTCATTACCTGTATGCTCAATATAAGGAGAATAGCAGAAACTCCTAATGCTGGCCATACATGTAATGATTGTGGAGACCCTCAAATGCCAGGGCAGTACAAACACCCCACAACTGACCCCATTTTGGAAAGAAGACACCCCAAGGTATTCGCTGAGGGGCATATTGAGTCCATGAAAGATTGAAATTTTGGTCTCAAGTTAGCGGAAAGTGAGACTTTGTGAGAAAAAGCAAAAAACTTATGCCAAAAAAAAAAAATTCTATGAACTCGCCAGGCCCCTCATTGAATACCTTGGGGTGTCTTCTTTCCAAAGTGGGGTCACATGTGGGGTATTTATACTGCCCTGGCTTTTTAGGGGCCCTAAAGCGTGAGAAGAAGTCTGGGATCCAAATGTCTAAAAATGCCCTCCTAAAAGGAATTTGGGCCCCTTTGCGCATCTAGGCTGCAAAAAAGTGTCACACATGTGGTATCGCCGTACTCAGAAGAAGTTGGGGAATGTGTTTAGGGGTGTCATTTTACATATACCCATGCTGGGTGAAATAAATATCTTGGTCAAATGCCAACTTTGCATAAAAAAATGGAAAAAGTTGTCTTTTGCCAAGATATTTCTCTCACCCAGCATGGGTATATGTAAAATGACACCCCAAAACACATTCCCCAACTTCTCCTGAGTACGGCGATACCACATGTGTGACACTTTTTTGCAGCCATAGGCAGAGGAACTATAAAGCAAAGCAAGGATTAATACGGGAGGAAGATATATATTTTACCAAGGATTTAAGCCAGCATTCAGGCATCCGGGCCTTGGGATTGAAACCATACAGGAGTTCTAAAAGAACAGTGTACGCTATTTCTGAGGAAAGGTACAACCTGATTCTGAGTGCATTGTGGATTTACCCTCTGAGTATCTTGCATGATCAATACCTGCCATCTTGTGAAATAAGCCTGCTTGTGAAGCTTGTGATATAAAGGACTGCATTACTATCTTGATGTACAAAGTTGGACTGTTTAAGTAAAGCAACGTTTGGTTCACTATACCACCTGTGTACCTCACTTATTACTACTATAAATCGGTGTGCCACTGTTACAGGCACTGGCGTCACGAATCCAAAAGGGACCTTGCCCCAGGCACTCAAAATACCTGTAACATCCAGGGCACCTCATCCACCATCAGGCCTGGTCCCTACATCCAGAGTGTGCCCCAGAGGAACCGTGTCTACCTCTCCTTCACTGCCACATGCCTGCCCAGGGTTCTCCAATACAGTGAGCAACCCTCGCTTGCCCATAACCGTGACCTGACTATCGCAATACCCTGCAGGTCTGGCGTGTTGCAGTATTATATGTCATATACTGGATTTTCCCTTTATAAGACGCACCCCAGGTTTGGACAACGGAAAATAAGAAAACGTATTTTCTAGATCCTCTATGAAGGGAATGTGGTTTAGTGAAGTGGAGGCGTCGAGGTCCGGAACTTCAGGCGTAACAACCAGCGATGGTGCATGTGGTCCCCTCATTAATGTACCTCCAAATAAATGTGTCTCCTGTCACTGCTCTGTGGGGTCCGGCCACGCTGCTTCTCCTGCTGGGGTATTTATAAGTATTTGTGTGCGACACACACAGTTCTGGTACACACACAGACAGCACTGCCATACACACACACAGCCCTGCTATACACAGACGGCACCGCTATACAAACACACACAGCTCTGCTATACACACATACAGCCCTGCCATACACACATACAGCTCTGCCATACACAGACAGCTCTGCCATACACAGACAGCTCTGCCATACACAGACAGCACTGCCATACACAGACAGCACTGCCATACACAGACAGCACTGCCATACACAGACAGCACTGCCATACACAGACAGCACTGCCATACACAGACAGCTCTGCCATACACTCATACAGATCTGTTACACACATACAGCTCTGCCATACACAGACAGCTCTGCCATACACAGACAGCTCTGCCATACACAGACAGCTCTGCCATACACTCATACAGATCTGTTACACACATACAGCTCTGCTACATATACATACTTAGCATCTTTACTGAAAACTCACATCTCCCTACACCAGTGCCAGCTGTACAGTCTTCCTGCTGTGGCTCCTCCTATTGATGACATCATCATCAGGTCCTTAAGCTGTAGTCTTCATCTCCCTTCCGTACAGTGTAGGACCTTCCTCTCCCGTGCACTGAACGGATGGTTCTCCTGCCTGCCGGCTCTCTCACTGATCAGGCAGATCTGTATGTGCGCTCTGCCTGATCACTAATGAAGCAGTCAGGGTCTGGCTGTGCTGGATCTCCCCGACTGCTGTTCATAAGACACTTTTAGCAAGATTTTTTCTTACTAAAAGGGCGTCTTATAAATTGTCAAATACGGTAAGTCTGATTTTCAGTGATGTGGTCCCGGTCATAGGAGAGAACTGCTGAAAAGTATCTGCATTGTAAATGTCTTCTCTGGGACTTTGATATTGATGGCCTGTCCTCAGGGACAATATCTGACTGGTGGGGCCCCCGACACCCTGCCTATCAGGTGCTTAAAGAGGCAGCGGCGCTGGGTGAGCACTTAGGCGCCAATTTATTAAGACCGGCATTTTCCACACCTTTCTTAATAAAGCTCAACAAGAAAATATAGACTATCACATCCAAAGTCACAGGTGCACATCCAAAGTCACAGGTGCACATCCATAAGGCTAGCATGCTGGCAGCTCACCCTAACAGGCTTAGGTCAGGCCCAGGAGAGGCAGTTCTGTTAGTGTTAGGTACCTATCTGCAGAAGCCACCTTGACGCCGGAAGATGGGCCCGACACAAGTATGATCAAATATGTGCACAAAGAACTTCTATTTTTCATGTATAGTAAGTATAGTACCACTGTAATCCAGAATAATCCCTAATCCTGGGTTCTGTTATTAACATTAATAAAGCCGTAAACTGGCTGTAAATCCGTCAAAGTTATGGATACGCGCCGACCTCTCCTTAACTTCGGGGCATCCAGCGCCAGTCCTAAGTGTAAGACCGCTACTGAGCCACTGAAACAGGCATAGAAAATGGTAAATGGGACGGGTCTGACGTCACATCCCCTCCCACACCCACTGTAATACCAAACACATCCACTATACACTGTACTGCTCTGTAATACCAAACACATCCACTATACACTGTACTGCTCTGTAATACCAAACACATCCACTATACACTGTACTGCTCTGTAATACCAAACACATCCGCTATACCCTGTACTGCTCTGTAATACCAAAAACATCCACTATACACTGTACTGCTCTGTAATACCAAGCACATCCGCTATACACTGTACTGCTCTGTAATACCACGCACATCCACTATACACTGTACTGCTCTGTAATACCAAACACACCCGCTATACACAGTACTGCTCTGTAATACCAAACACATCCGCTATACACTGTACTGCTCTGTAATACCACGCACATCCACTATACACTGTACTGCTCTGTAATACCAAACACACCCGCTATACACAGTACTGCTCTGTAATACCAAACACATCCACTATACACTGTACTGGTCTGTAATACCAAACACATCCGCTATACACCGTACTGCTCTGTAATACCAAACACATCCACTATACACTGTACTGCTCTGTAATACCAAACACATCCGCTATACACTGTACTGCTCTGTAATACCAAACACATCCGCTATACACTGTACTGCTCTGTAATACCAAACACATCCACTATACACTGTACTGCTCTGTAATACCAAACACATCCACTATACACTGTACTGCTCTGTAATACCAAACACATCCACTGTACTGCTCTGTAATACCAAACACATCCGCTATACACTGTACTGCTCTGTAATATCAAACACATCCACTATACACTGTACTGCTCTGTAATACCAAACACATCCGCTATACACTGTACTGCTCTGTAATACCAAACACATCCGCTATACACTGTACTGCTCTGTAATACCAAACACATCCGCTATACACTGTACTGCTCTGTAATACCAAACACATCCTCTATACACTGTACTGCTCTGTAATACCAATCACATCCACTATACACTGTACTGCTCTGTAATACCAAACATATCCTCTATACACTGTACTGCTCTGTAATACCAAACACATCCGCTATACACTGTACTGCTCTGTAATACCAAACACATCCACTATACACTGTACTGCACTGTAATACCAAACACATCCACTATACACTGTACTGCACTGTAATACCAAACACATCCTCTATACACTGTACTGCTCTGTAATACCAAACACATCCTCTATACACTATACTGCTCTGTAATACCAAACACATCCGCTATACACTGTACTGCTCTGTAATACCAAACACATGCACTATACACTGTACTGCTCTGTAATACCAAACACATCCACTATACACTGTACTGCTCTGTACTTGGTGAGCTGTGAGGAGGTGGCAGCGCTCTCCTGATCCGGTGAGTACAGCTGGGAGGTGCCAGGAGTCGGACCCCCACAGATCTTATATTAATGACGTGTCCTGGGGACATCAATATCCAGTTCCTGGATAACCCCTTTACATTCTTCAGCAGACCGCTATATGATAACATAAAGGTTCTGATGATCCCTTTAACACATCTGTTGATGAAAACACAATCAGTAATGTCCATCATGTCTGAGAAGAGCAGCGCTATCAGTAATACCTGCCCCCGCTGTATAACACATAATGGGAGCAGTGACCCCCTCCCCGGATAACACACAGGTAAGTGTTCCCGGACTGACCTCATCAGAACCTGCATTGTGCCTCCACATGGAGGAGGTGTCATATGTCCTGAGAGACATCTGGAGGGACAGGAAGGACACATCTGCTTCTATGGGGCGGATTATGGGTCTGAGCAACTCCCAGGTTATACAGAGCTGTAATATGTACATGAGCCCTTACCGCCATAGAGCGCTCATCTCTGCCTGTGCTACATTACAGCTGTATGGCGGTATTATTACTGATGACCCCGGCTGTAATTTACTCAGAATGGAGACGATTACTGCTCGTTATCAATAAGTAATAATCAATACCAGCAGAATCCAGAGAAACCCTGAATGTAGTGTAATGTCTCCTAATAATCCATACCCAAAATAACTGACTGAGCGAGGGCCACATGTGTCCTGTAGTAATGTGAGGGGGGGAATGGGGGCCACAGGGGCCACAATAGATGGTGGAGGAAGGAGACTGGAGGCCACAGGGGCCACAGACTGAGGGCCACAATAGATGGAGGAAGGGGAATGGAGGCCACAGACTGAGGGCCACAGATGGTGGAGGAAGGAGAGCTCTCAGCAGCTGATGACACAAGTTCCTCCAGCTTTATGACTATTGTACATTCATGTGCTGCCATCATCACGGATTTATGACATGCCATAAAGTGAGGACACTCCTCAGGGTTCTGGATTTCTAGGACATGGACATATCATACAGCTGCCGCCATTCCTGACATCCACCACACACAAGAGGCGGCTTCTAGTGATGACATTTATGGATTTTACTAACAGCCGGGGACATTTTCTCTCCACAGTCACAATCTACAGACTTTATACTGACGCTCTGTGGACGCCTCACCCACATCTCATCTTCTTATTCTTACAGATTGGGTCATAATGATCTACCAGACACTTCCTGCATCCAGTTGGCATCTGTAATAAGGAATAACCCGTCCCTGAAGATACTGGACCTGTCTAATAACCGTCTGTCTGGTCCTGACTTCAGTGACTTGATGGCGGCTCTGTCCAGTCCGGCCGGCAGGATAGAGACATTACGGTGAGTATAAGAGACGTGTACAGGACGGAGACATGTGGGGCACACGTTATACATGGAGCTTATTCTATTTTATGCTCCGCACCATTGTTATGTCTATGAGATAAACTGCTGACCGCTCCTTGATATGTGATGTCTACTAATGTCTGACTGATGCCCCAGGTCTAGTGGTGTCAGCGCCCACCGCCCCCCTTACCTGCGCCCCTGATGTCGGCACAGTCTGTATAGAAGCGTCATCTGCAGCAGATTTATCATCTTCTCTCCACATTACTGAGATTTTCCCTTTTTCCCGACTTCTAAGAACCATAACGTTCTTACTTTTCCGTTCACGTTGCCGTCTGAGGGCTTCATGCGCTGCTGTATTTTGCGCTCCGTCTAGAGAAAAGTTCTATTCCTGTCCTCGAAATGGAGAAGAATAGGACGTTTTATGTTTTTCGAGACCACAGGACAGACTTCAGGGTGTGGGGGGCACACGGTGTAATGTCCGCACGTCTTGTGGCCCCGATGAGATTAATGGGTCTACATCAGATCCGCAGATCGGCTGCAGACGGAGACTACGGTCGTGTGCATGAGGCGCAAGATGGAGGTTTAATGGCTCCATTTAATTTACCAGAACTTGTATTGAAAACACCGGAAAACATTCTTTTTGGGGCTACAATTGTAGTGTCCCACTAGGTAAAGGTGGACACTACACAAGGGTTAATATGTCTGTTTTACTGTGATGTTTCTGTTCATTTTCCCTGTGTTATCTGGGTAGCAGGCCTATTGGAGTGTAGTTTAGCCTCCTATACACTAGAGGGAGCTAGTAAGCCCTTAGTATATATAACTAGGCCCAGACAGGGAAGAGCAGTGCATTCCAGGTGGCTAGTAGTGCAGTCTAGCCTGCCTGAAGTTCCTGAGCCTCTGTTAGCTCAGAAGAGTCACCCCATGAGAAGAGCTTGCCTCCTGGGAGAAACCTGCAGTTCCCACAAGCCGAGCAGTGCCAGTGTTTTCCAGCTAAACAAGTAAGCTGAGGGGCAGAAGGATTATTAACCTAAAGCAAGGGATATATACCTGAGGAAGATTGTTACCAAGGATAAAAGCCAGCATTAGGACATACGGGCCTTGGGATACAGACAGCCAGGATATCTGAGGAATAGTGCAGCCTGGTCTGGAGTGTTGATTTTACCCTCTGAGTATCTTGCCAAGAACATTTGTCTGCCATTTATAAAGATCCTGCTAATTCGTTATTGCTTCAATGTGGAACTGAAACTGAACTGTACAAAGTTGAACTGTTCCAGTAAAGCACAGTTTGGTTCACCATACCACTGTGTTCCTCCATTACTACAACTATAAATCGGTGTGCCACCGTTACAGGCACTGGCGTCACGTTTCTTAAAGGCACCTCGCCCCAGGCACATAAAACACCTGCAACATCCAGGGCACCTCATCCACCATCAGGCTTGGTCCCTAAAAACAGAGTGTGCCCCAGAGGACTACTGCGCCAGCCTCTCCTTCACTGCTGTATGCCTGCCCAGGGTTTTCCTACAGAACTGTGAGTAACCCTCGCTTGCCCATTAACCGTGACCTCACAATCGCAATACCCTACAGGTCTGGCGTGCTGCACAATTCCTCCATTTTTTGTGTTTTTTTTTACGGTGTTGCCGGTGTGCCAAAACTGACATGACGCCCCTATCCTGAGGATCGGTACAATTACAGCAATACCACATTTATATGGTTTATTTTATATTTTACTATTTTTAAAGTAATAAAAACCTTTGAAAAATCTGAATGTCCTTCCCGGCCGTATCCGGACCCCATGGCCGCTTTCTATCTCCATCTACAGGGCGGAGGCTGTTTTTTGCCGGGCGAGCTGTAGTTTTTATTGCTGCCATTTTGGGTCAAAAATAACTTTTTTATCTTTTTTATTTTCTTATTATTTTCAGGGGGTGAAGTGACAAAAAACCAGCGATCGCTGTGCGGGACAATCACTTGTACATTTTATTAGTTCGGCCATTTTCGGATGCGGCGACACCAATTATGTTTGTTTATTATTCTTTATTTTAGATGTAAAATTGGGAAAAGGGGGAGATTAGAATTTGTACTTTTTATTTTTTTTCTCTTGTAACTGTAATAGTAACTGTAATGCACTTTCTATGCAGTGGATGAGAACAGACAGAACGCGATGGCGCCTGCGGTTTATATGGCGACTATACGGAGTTCTGTATGTCTCCGTTCCTGCACACGGACAGATCACTGGCGTGTTAATCCGCCCGTACGGGGTCAGAACTCAGCCGCACTTCAGAAATGTTTTACATGTTTTATAAGTAGTCACTAAAAAAAACTAAAAAACGCAGCAACATCAGCAGGTGACAGAACAGATTTTGTCAGTTTTTAGCCGCGTTTCTCTCTGGACGTCTGTGAAATGTTTTTCCTCTATAGTGAAAGATGTAAAACCGCCAGATCTCCAGCACGCCGCGCTGCTGAAAAGAGGCAGAAAAAACACATAATTAGAAAAACTCCAGGAATAAAACTCTTCTGTCTGATACGTTCCATAGACCTTTACTGCAAAAATCACCAAATCTCAGAAAACCCCAGTAAAAGCTGTGTGTGACCGCGGCCTCTGGAGGGCGCTGCAGATTGCAGTTTGTGGCCGCCTGTGATCTCGTATGTATCGGCATGTAAAGCTGGAGGCTTCAGCAGCATTCTGCGCGCTGTCCGCCTGCCACGTGTCACAGTATAAAGCCGCACATCACAACCTACATTGTGACACGTCTATAACCACACGTGACATCATCACATATCGGGCTCCAGTAGAGAACGCTTCTCTCCATCTGTATCACTATTATTGCCCCATCATTTCCTCTATTAGGCTGGTCCTGAAGGGGTTAAAGCTTCTGATGTGCCACACTGTGATGTGGCCTGACGAGTGCAGTATGTGGCGGTACTTTATACTGTAGTATAGGTATAATATACGGCTCAGACAGGTGACAGGGCTCTCAGTGAGGTGATATCTCCTGCTACATGAGTCTGTGTGCGCCACCTAGTGGCTGTCAGGTGACCTGCGGCTGCCGAGGGTTTTCCTGACATTTCCTGATATTGATATAATGAGAAACTGGAGACCTTCACACGAGGGTGGACACATCCATCTATTAGTATTACATGAGCAGCGAGTCATGTGACCACAGTATGGCGGTATTATCATCTACACAACATATAGGATTATATGTCATATACTGGATTTTCCCTTTATAAGACGCACCCCAGGTTTAGACAACGGAAAATAAAAAAACGTATTTTCTAGATCCTCTATGAAGGGAATGTGGTTTAGTGAAGTGGAGGCGTCGAGGTCCGGAACTTCAGGTGTAACAACCAGCGATGGTGCATGTGGTCCCCTCATTAATGTACCTCCAAATAAATGTGTCTCCTGTCACTGCTCTGTGGGGTCCGGCCACGCTGCTTCTCCTGCTGGGGTATTTTTAAGCATTTATGTGCGATATACACACAGCTCTGCTATACACAAAGCACTGCTATACATCCATACAGCTCTGCTATATACAGACAACATTGACATACACCCATACAGCTCTGCTATACACACATACAGCTCTGCTACACATACACACTTAGCATCTTTACTGAAACCTCACATCTCCCTACACCAGTGTCGGCTGTACAGTCTTCCTGCTCTGGCTCCTCCTATTGATGACATCATCAAAGGTCCTTAAGCTGTAGTCTTCATCTCCTTTCAGTACAGTGTAGGACCTTCCTCTCCCGTGCACTGAACGGATGGTTCTCCTGCCTGCCGGCTCTCTCACTGATCAGGCAGATCTGTATGTGTGCTCTGCCTGATCACTAATGGAGCAGTCAGGGTCTGGCCGTGCTGGATCTCCCCGACTGCTGTTTATAAGACACTTTTAGCAAGATTTTTTCTTACTAAAAGGGCGTCTTATAAATTGTCAAATACGGTAAGTCTGACTTTCAGTGATGTGGTCCCGGTCATAGGAGAGAACTGCTGAAAAGTATCTGCATTGTAAATGTCTTCTCTGGGACTTTGATATTGATGGCCTGTCCTCGGGAACAATATCTGACTGTGGGGGCCCCCGACACCCTGCCTATCAGGTGCTTAAAGAGGCAGCGGCGCTGGGTGAGCAATTAGGCGCCAATTTATTAAGACCGGCGTTTTACACACCTTTCTTAATAAAGCCCTACAAGACAATTGAGACTATCACATCCAAAGTCACAGGCAGGGCAGTTTCTAGTGAAATTTACCAACAGGGCGAACATAAAAAATGCGCCCCCCCCCCCGATTGTGGGCGGATCTCTGCCATACCCCATTGTAGTTGATGGGGGCGGCGGGCATTCAATCTGCAGTGCCGGATCCAGTGAATTCCTGCCAGAATCTCTAACGCAGTTGTGAAAGTAGCCTAATACAGCCCCACATACTTCTTCCATCCAGTGATGTCTCCTTTGATGTAGATGTTCTCTTTCTTCATCTTCTCCATTCAGACCAGACCGCCATGATGATTTCTTTCAGCCATCTCCTCTCTCTGCAGAGTTTGACAGACATCTTAGTCTCCTACTTTTCCATCATCCTCCCACCTTCTCAACATCCCATCATGCACCCCCAAAACTATACTGCATAAACTGATAAACCCCCTGAAAATACTAGTTACACACAGATAGCGCCCCCTTCAATAATTATTGGAACACAATGCTCTAAAAAATAACTGCACCCAGCAAATAGTGTAACCATAATGTCTGCCAAAAACAACTGTGCTAAGCTGATACTGTGCCAGGGTGCCCCCACAGTAATAGTGCTCCCAAAAATCCCAACAATAGTGATAAATCTGTGCCAGAGTGCACTTAGTGGTAACAGTGCTCCTACAGTGCCCCCAACAGTAATTGTGTCCCAGAAGTACGGTAATAGTGCTCCCATAGTCCCCCAGTTGTAATAGAGCCCACCATAATGCCCCTGGTAGTAATAATTCTATTTATAGTGTGCGCCAGTGCAAAAAGTGCCCCGTTGTGTGTCAGTAAAAAAAAAAAAAAAAAACATCTTAGTGCCCCCAGTAGAGCCAATGTCCCCAGAATGCCCTCATGTGTTCCAATGACCCGTACTGTGTGCCACTAGAAAAAACACTTAGTGCCCCCAGCTGAGCTTAGGTGCCCATAGTGCCCCTATAATTTGTGACAGTATAAAATACTCCTATATAGTGCCCCCAGAAGATGCCCCCATAATGCTCCTCTCCCCCTTCCCCATAGTGGCACCAAAATGGTTGCCAGTATTAAATGCCCCTATATAATGCCCACATAGTGCTCTTCTCCCCCACTTCTCCATAGAGCCTCCCATAATGAGTGCCAGTATATAGGGCCCCCAGTAGATGTGTCCCCTCTTCTCCATAGTGCCCCCCCATATTGTGCCAGTATGGCCTCTTTCACACTTGCGCTGTCCGGATCCGGCGTGTACTCCACTTGCCGGAATTACACGCCGGATCCGGAAAAACGCAAGTGTACTGAAAGCATTTGAAGACGGATCCGTCTTCAAAATGCTTTCAGTGTTACTATGGCAGCCAGGACGCTATTAAAGTCCTGGTTGCCATAGTAGTAGTGGGGAGCGGGGGAGCAGTATACTTACCGTCCGTGCGGCTCCCGGGGCGCTCCAGAATGACGTCAGAGCGCCCCATGCGCATGGATGACGTGCCATGCGATCACGTCATCCATGCGCCTGGGGCGCCCTGACGTCACTCTGGAGCGCCCCGGGAGCCGCATGGACGGTAAGTATACTGCTCCCCCGCTCCCCGCTCCCCTTTACCATGGCTGCCAGGACTTTAGCGTCCCGGCAGCCATGGTAACCATTCAGAAAAAGCTAAACGTCGCATCCGGCAATGCGCTGAAACGACGTTTAGCTTAAGGCCGGATCCGGATCAATGCCTTTCAATGGGCATTAATTCCGGATCCGGCCTTGCGGCAAGTCTTCAGTTTTTTTGGCCGGAGCAAAAAGCGCAGCATGCTGCGCTATTTTCTCCGGCCAAAAAACGTTCCGTTCCGGAACTGAAGACATCCTGATGCATCCTGAACGGATTTCACTCCATTCAGAATGCATTAGGATAAAACTGTTCATGATTCTTCCGGCATAGAGCCCCGACGACGGAACTCTATGCCGGATCCGGACAATGCAGGTGTGAAAGAGCACTATATTGGGCCCCCATAGTGCTTCCCCTCTTCTCCATAGTGCCCCCCCCCATATTGTGCCAGTATATTGGGCCCCCATAGTGCTTCCCCTCTTCTCCATAGTGCCCCCCCATATTGGGCCAGTATATAGGGCCCCAGTAGATGCGTGCCCTCTTCTCCATAGTGCCCTCCCATATTGTGCCAGTATATTGGGCCCCCATAGTGCTTTCCCTCTTTTCCATAGTGCCCCTCCATATTGTACCAGTATATTAGGCCCCCGGTAGATGCGTCCCCTCTTCTCCATAGTGCCCCCCATATTGTGCCAGTATATAGGTCCCCCATAGTGCCCCCCATATTGTGCCAGTATATAGGGCCCCCAGTAGATGCTTCCCCTCTTCTCCATAGTGCCCCCCCATATTGTGCCAGTATATAGGGCCCCCATAGTGCGTCCCCTCTTCTCCATAGTGCCCCCCCATATTGTGCCAGTATATAGGGCCCCCATAGTGCTTCCCCTCTTCTCCATAGTGGCCCCATAGTGCTTCCCCTCTTCTCCATAGTGCCCCTCCATATTGTGCCAGTATATAAGGCCCCCTCCCCCTTTCTTGCAACAGTATACTATAAAAAATAAAAACAATAAACACATATACTTACCTTATGCTGCTTAGCGATGCGATGCAGGCCTCTTCCGGCCTGTGTCCCGCTCTGTACGGCTCAGGTGGCGTAAAGACGTCATTGCGCCGCCTGCAACGGCCTCAGAGTAAGGCCTCATGCACACGACCGTTGTGTGCATCCGTGGCCGTTGTGCCGTTTTCCGTTTTTTTTCGCGGACCCATTGACTTTCAATGGGTCCGTGGAAAAATCTGAAAATGCACCGTTTGGCAGCCGCATCCGTGATCCGTTTTTCCTGGCCGTGAAAAAAATATGACCTGTCCTATTTTTTTCACGGCCAACGGTTCACGGACCCATTCAAGTCAATGGGTCAGTGAAAAAACACGGATGCACACAAGATTGTCATCCGCGTCCGTGATCCGTGTCCGTGATCCGTGTCCGTTTTTTCCTATCATTTCAATGGCAAACTTGACTTAGATTTTTTTATCATTTTTCATGTCCGTGGATCCTCCAAAAATCAAGGAAGACCCACGGACAAAAAAACGATCACGGATCACGGACCTACGGACCACGTTTTTGCGGTCGTGTGCATGAGGCCTAAGGGCCAAGGGAGACGCCTCTCCCCTGCTCCTCCGCACCGTCCATCTGTATCGCTGTCCTGAGGACGGCAATACGGATGAATTTGGAGATGAGCGCTTCCACAATGGAAGCGCTCATCTCCACTCCTGCTGCCTCCAGTCCAGACAGAAAGGGCCCCCCTCCGGCCCTGGGCCCTGCTGACGGCGCCCCCCTCTTCTGTCCTGAGGGATGTGCCCCGTGCGGTCGCACCCCTCGCCCTCCTCTAGCAACGGCCCTGGTCACAGGTGCACATCCTTAAAGCTAGCATGCTGGTAGCTCACCCTAAGGCTGGGTTCACACCTGAGCGTTTTACAGCGCGTTCCTACGCGCTGTAAAACGCTCAACAGGGAGAAACCAATGATTCCCTATGGGAATGGTTCACACCTGGGCGTTTTACAGCGCGTACGATCGCGCTGTAAAACGCCCGACGCTCAAAAAAGTACATGAGCGACTTTGGGGCGTTTTGACGCGCGTTTGTGGCCATAGGACACTGCAGTCAATCACACAAACGCGCGTCAAACGCGCGTTTACTATTACAAAAAACGCGCATAAAAATGCGCAACAAAAACGCGCGTGAAACGCGCGTTTGCGCAACGCTCAGGTGTGAACCCAGCCTAACAGGCTTACGTTAGGCCCAGGTGAGGCAGTTCTGTTATTGTTAGGTTCCTATCTGTGGAAACCACCTTGACGCCGGTAGATGGGCCCGACACACGTATGAAATATGTGCGCAAAGAGCTTTTATTTTTCATGTATAGTAGGTATAGTACCACTGTAATCCAGAATAATCCCTAATCCTGGGTTCTATTATTAACGTAAATAAAGCAGTAAACTGGCGGTAAATCCGTCGAAGTTATGAATAAGCGCCGGCCTCTCCTTAACTTCGGGGCATCCATCACCAGTCCTAAGTGTAAGAACGCTACTGAGCGACTGAAACAGGCATAGAAAATGGTAAATGGGACGGGTCTATCGCCCCATCCCCTCCCCCACCCACTGTAATACCAAACACATCCACTATACTCTGTACTGCTCTGTAATACCAAACACATCCACTATACACTGTACTGCTCTGTAATACCAAACACATCCACTATACACTGTACTGCTCTGTAATACCAAACACATCCACTATACACTGTACTGCTCTGTAATACCAAACACATCCACTATACACTGTACTGCTCTGTAATACCAAACACGTCCACTATACACTGTACTGCTCTGTAATACCAAACACATCCACTATACACTGTACTGCTCTGTAATACCAAACACGTCCACTATACACTGTACTGCTCTGTAATACCAAACACATCCGCTATACACTGTACTGCTCTGTAATACCAAACACATCCACTATACACTGTACTGCTCTGTAATACCAAGCACATCCACTATACACTGTACTGCTCTGTAATACCAAACACATCCTCTATACACTGTACTGCTCTGTAATACCAAACACATCCTCTATACACTGTACTGCTCTGTAATACCAAACACATCCACTATACACTGTACTGCTCTGTAATACCAAACACATCCGCTATACACTGTACTGCTCTGTAATACCAAACACATCCGCTATACACTGTACTGCTCTGTAATACCAAACACATCCACTATACACTGTACCTCTCTGTAATACCAAACACATCCACTATACACTGTACTGCTCTGTAATACCAAACATATCCTCTATACACTGTACTGCTCTGTAATACCAAACACATCCGCTATACACTGTACTGCTCTGTAATACCAAACACATCCACTATACACTGTACTGCTCTGTAATACCAAACACATCCGCTATACACTGTACTGCTCTGTACTTGGTGAGCTGTGAGGAGGTGGCAGCGCTCTCCTGAGCTCCGGTGAGTACAGCTGGGAGGTGCCAGGAGTCGGACCCCCACAGATCTCATATTAATGACGTGTCCTGGGGACATCAATATCCAGTTCCTGGATAACCCCTTTACATTCTTCAGCAGATCCCTATATGATAACATAAAGGTTCTGATGATCCCTTTAACACATCAGTTGATGAAAACACAATCAGTAATGTCCATCATGTCTGAGAAGAGCAGCGCTATCAGTAATACCTGCCCCCGCTGTATAACACATATTGGGAGCAGTGACCCCCTCCCCGGATAACACACAGGTAAGTGTTCCCGGACTGACCTCATCAGAACCTGCATTGTGCCTCCACATGGAGGAGGTGTCATATGTCCTGAGAGACATCTGGAGGGACAGGAAGGACACATCTGCTTCTATGGGGCGGATTATGGGTCTGAGCAACTCCCAGGTTATACAGAGCTGTAATATGTACATGAGCCCTTACCGCCATAGAGCGCTCATCTCTGCCTGTGCTACATTACAGCTGTATGGCGGTATTATTACTGATGACCCCGGCTGTAATTTACTCAGAATGGAGACGATTACTGCTCGTTATCAATAAGTAATAATCAATACCAGCAGAATCCAGAGAAACCCTGAATGTAGTGTAATGTCTCCTAATAATCCATCCCCCAAATAACTGACTGAGCGAGGGCCACATGTGTCCTGTAGTAATGTGAGGAGGAGAACGGGGGCCACAGGGGCCACAATAGATGGTGGAGGAAGGAGAATGGAGGCCACAATAGATGGTGGAGGAAGGAGACTGAGGGCCACAATAGATGGTGGAGAAAGGAAACTGCGGGCCACAATAGATGGTGGAGGAAGGAGACTGAGGGCCACAATAGATGGTGGAGAAAGGAGACTGAGGGCCACAGGGGCCACAATAGATGGTGGAGGAAGGAGACCGAGGTCCACAATAGATGGTGGACGAAGGAGACTGAGGGCCACATTAGATGGTGGAGGAATGAGAATGGAGGCCACAGGGACCCCAATAGATGGTGGTTGAAGGAGAATGGAGGCCACAGACTGAGGGCCACATTAGATGGTGGAGGAATGAGAATGGAGGCCACAGGGACCCCAATAGATGGTGGTCGAAGGAGAATGGAGGCCACAGGGACCACAACAGATGGTGGAGAAAGGAGAATGGAGGCCACAGGGACCACAATAGATGGTGGAGGAAGGAGAATGAAGGACACAGGGGCTAGAGACTGAGGGCCACAATAGATGGTGGTGGAATGAGACTGAGGGCCACAATAGATGGTGGAGGAAGGAGACTGAGGGCCACAATAGATGGTGGAGGAAGGAGACTGAGGGCCACAATAGATGGTGGAGGAAGGAGAATGGAGGCCACAAGCACCACAATAGATGGCGGAGGAAGGAGAATGGAGGACACAGGGGCCACAATAGATGTGGAGGAAGGAGAATTGAGGCCAGAGGGGCCACAATAGATGGTGGAACAAGGAGAATGGAGGCCACAGGGACCCCAATAGATGTTGGAGGAAGGAGACTGATGGCCTAAAATAGATGGAGGAGGAAGGAAAATGGAGGCCACAGACTGAGGGCCACAATAGATGATGGAGAAAGGAGAATGGAGGCCACAGGGACCAAAATAGATGGTGGAGGAAGTAGAATGGAGGCCACAGGGACCCCAATAAATGGTGGAGGAAGGAGAATGGAGGCCACAGGGACCCCAATAGATGGTGGAAGAAGGAGAATGTAGGCCACAGGGAGCCCAATAGATGGTGGAGGAAGGAGAATGGAGGCCACAGGGTCGATAATTGATGGTGGAGGAAGGAGAATGGAGACCACAGGGACCAAAAAAGATGGTGGAGAAAAGATAATGGAGGCCACAGGGACCAAAATAGATGGTGGAGGAAGGAGAATGGAGGACATAGGGGCCACAGACTGAGGGCCATAATAGATGATGGAGGAAGGAGAATGGAGGCCACAAGGACCACAATAGATGGCGGAGGAAGGAGACTGGAGGCCACAAGGACCACAATAGATGAGGGAGGAAGGAGAATGGAGGCCACAATAGATGGAGGAAGGACAATGGGGGCCACAGACTGAGGGCCACAGATGATGGAGGAAGGAGAGCTCTCAGCAGCTGATGACGCTGACACAAGTTCCTCCAGCTTTATGACTATTGTACATTCAGGTGCTGCCATCATCACTGATTTATGACATGCCATAAAGTGAGGACACTCCTCAGGGTTCTGGATTTCTAGGACATGGACATATCATACAGCTGCCGCCATTCCTGACATCCACCACACACAAGAGGCGGCTTCTAGTGATGACATTTATGGATTTTACTAACAGCCGGGGACATTTTCTCTCCACAGTCACAATCTACAGACTTTATACTAACGCTCTGTGGACGCCTCACCCACATCTCATCTTCTTATTCTTACAGATTGGGCTTTATTGATCTACCAGACACTTCCTGCATCCAGTTGGCATCTGTAATAAGGAATAACCCGTCCCTGAAGATACTGGACCTGATTGGTAACAGTCTGTCTGGTCCTCACTTCAGTGACTTGATGGAGGCTCTGTCCAGTCCGGCCTGCAGGATAGAGACATTACGGTGAGTATAAGAGATGTGTACAGGACGGAGACATGTGGGGCACACGTTATACATGGAGCTTATTCTACCGGGTGGGCCATTTATATGGATACACCTTAATAAAATGGGAATGGTTGGTGATATTAACTTCCTGTTTGTGGCACATTAGTATATGTGAGGGGGGAAACTTTTCAAGATGGGTGGTGACCATGGTGGCCATTTTGAAGTCGGACATTTTGAATCCAACGTTTGTTTTTCAATAGGAAGAGGGTCATGTGACACATCAAACTTATTGGGAATTTCGCAAAAAAAACTATTGTGTGCTTGGTTTTAACGTAACTTTATTCTTTCATGAGTTATTTACAAGTTTGTGACCACTTATAAAATGTGTTCAATGTGCTGCCCATTGTGTTGGATTGTCAATGCAACCCTCTTCTCCCACTCTTCACACACTGATAGCAACACCGCAGGAGAAATGCTAGCACAGGCTTCCAGTATCCGTAATTTCAGGTGCTGCACATCTCGTATCTTCACAGCATAGACAATTGCCTTTAGATGACCCCAAAGATAAAAGCCGGTGTGCCAAAACTGACATGACGACCCTATCCTGAGGATCGGTACAATTACAGCAATACCACATTTACAGTTGGAAGAAAAAGTATGTGAACCCTTTGGATTTATATGGATTTCTGCACAAATTGGTCATAAAATGTGATCTGATCTTCATCTAAGTCACAACAATAGACAATCACAGTCTGCTTAACTAATAACACACAAAGAGTTAAATGTTACCATATTTTTATTGAACATACCATGTAAACATTCACAGTGCAGGTGGAGAAAGTATGTGAACCCTTGGATTTAATAACTGGTTGAACCTCTTTTGGCAGCAATAACTTTAAAGGGCTTCTGTCACCCCACTAAACGCATTTTTTTTTTGTCTACTTATAATCCCTTTCCTGCCATATTGCCATACATTATGTTATTAATAATTTTCATTCAGTAGATTTAGCCAAAAACTAACTTTTATGATATGCTAATTAGCTTTCTACCAGCAAGTAGGGCGTCTACTTGCTGGTAGCAGCCGCAGAAAACCGCCCCCTCCTTGTGTTGATTGACAGGGCCAGCTAATCTCCTCCTCCAGCCGGCCCTGTCAGCTTTTCAAAAATCGCGCGCCTGTGTTGATTCCGCGCAGGCGCTCTGAGATAAGGAGGCTCGCCTCCTCAGCACTCCCTCAGTGTGCCTGCGCCGATGACGTCACCGAAAGAGAAGACGTCATCGGCGCAGGCGCACTGAGGGGGCGAGCCTCCTTATGTCAGAGCGCCTGCGCGGAATCAACACAGGCGCGCGACTTTTGAAAAGCTGACAGGGCTGGCCGGAGGAGGAGATCGCGGCTGGCCCTGTCAATCAACACAAGGAGGGGGCGGTTTTCTGCGGCTGCTACCAGCAAGTAGACGCCCTACTTGCTGGTAGAAAGCTAATTAGCATATCATAAAAGTACGTTTTTGGCTAAATCTACTGAATGAAAATTATTAATAACATAATGTATGTCAATATGGCAGGAAAGGGATTATAAGTAGACAAAAAAAAAAATGCGTTTAGTGGGGTGACAGAAGCCCTTTAACCAAACGTTTCCTGTAGTTGCAGATCAGACGTGCACAATAGGCAGGAGTAATTCTTGACCATTCCTCTTTACAGAACTGTTTCAGTTCAGCAATATTCTTGGGATGTCTGGTGTGAATCGCTTTCTTGAGGTCCTGCCCCAGCATCTCAATCGGGTTGAGGTCAGGACTCTGACTGGGCCACTCCAGAAGGCGTATTTTCTTCTGTTTAAGCCATTCTTTTGTTGATTTACATCTATGCTTTGGGTCGTTGTTCTGTTGCAACACCCATCTTCTGTTGAGCTTCAGCTGATGGACAGATGGCCTTAAGTTCTCCTGCAAAATGTCTTGATAAACTTGGGAATTTATTTTTCCTTCGATGATAGCAATCCGTCCAGGCCCTGACGCTGCAAAGCAGCCCCAAACCAGACTTTTGTAAGTCTTTAGCTGACACTCTAGGATTCTTCTTCACCTCATTGAGCAGTCTGCGCTGTGCTCTTGCAGTCATCTTTACAGGACGGCCACTCCTAGGGACAGTAGCAGCAGTGCTGAACATTCTCCATTTATAGACAATTTGTCTTACCGTGGACTGATGAACAGCAAGGCTTTTGGAGATACTTTTATAACCCTTTCCAGCTTTATGAAAGTCAACAATACTTAATCGTAGGTCTTCTGAGAGCTCTTTTGTGCGAGGCATCGTTCACATCAGGCAATGCTTCTTATGAAAAGCAAACCCAGAACTGGTGTGTGTTTTTTATAGGGCAGGGCAGCTGTAACCAACACCTCCAATCTCATCTCATTGATTGGACTCCAGTTGGCTGACACCTCACTCCAATTAGCTCTTGGAGATGTCATTAGTCTAGGGGTTCACATACTTTTTGCACCTGCACTGTGAATGTTTACATGGTGTGTTCAATAAAAACATGGTAACATTTAATTCTTTGTGTGTTATTAGTTTAAGCAGACTGTGATTGTCTATTGTTGTGATTCAGATGAAGATCAGATCACATTTTATGACCAATTTGTGCAGAAATCCATATCATTCCAAAGGGTTCACATACTTTTTCTTGCAACTGTATAAGGTTTCTTTTAAATTTTACTATTTTTAAAGTAATAAAAATCTTTGAAAAATCTGAATGTCCTTCCCGGCCAAATCCTGACCCCATGGCCGCTTTCTATTTCCATCTACAGGGCTGAGGCTTGTTTTTTGCCGGGCGAGCTGTAGTTTTTATTGGTGCCATATTGGGTCACAAATAACTTTTTGATCTTTTTATTTTCTTATTATTTTCAGGGGGTGAAGTGACCAAAAAACAGCGATCGCTGTGCAGAATAATCACTTGTACATTTTAATAGTTCGGACATTTTCGGATGCGGCGACACCAATTATGTTTATTTTTTATTCTTTATTTTTAGATGTACAAACCGGATTCCCAAAAAGTTGGGACACTATACAAATTGTGAATAAAAACTGAATGCAATGATGTGGAGGTGCCAACTTCTAATATTTTTTTTCAGAATAGTACATAAATCATGGAACAAAAGTTTAAACTGAGAAAATGTACCATTTTAAGGTAAAAATATGTTGAATCAGAATTTCATGGTGTCAACAAATCCCCAAAAAGTTGGGACAAGGCCATTTTCACCACTGTGTGGCATCTCCCCTTCTTCTTACAACACTCAACAGACGTCTGGGGACCGAGGAGACCAGTTTCTCAGGTTTAGAAATAGGAATGCTCTCCCATTCTTGTCTAATACAGGCCTCTAACTGTTCCATCGTCTTGGGCCTTCTTGCACCTTCCTCTTTATGATGGGCCAAATGTTCTCTACAGGTGAAAGATCTGGACTGCAGACCGGCCATTTCAGTACCCGGATCGTTCTCCTACGCAGCCATGATGTTGTGATTGATGCAGAATGTGGTCTGGCATTATCTTGTTGAAAAATGCAGGGTCTTCCCTGAAAGAGATGACGTCTGGATGGGAGCAGATGTTGTTCTAGAACCTGAAAATATTTTTCTGCATTGATGGTGCCTTTCCAGACATGCGAGCTGCCCATGCCACACGCACTCATGCAACCCCATACCATCAGAGATGCAGGCTTCTGAACTGAGCGTTGATAACAACTTGGGTTGTCCTTGTCCTCTTTGGTCCGGATGACATGGCGTCCCAGATTTCCAAAAAGAACTTCGAATCGTGACTCGTCTGACCACAGAACAGTCTTCCATTTTGCCACACTTCATTGTAAATGATCCCTGGCCCAGTGAAAACGCCTGAGCTTGTGGACCTTGCTTCGAAATGGCTTCTTCTTTGCACTGTACAGTTTCAGCTGGCAGCGGCAGATGGCACGGTGGATTGTGTTCACTGACAATGGTTTCTGGAAGTATTCCTGAGCCCATTCTGTGATTTCCTTTACAGTAGCATTCCTGTTTGTGGTCAGTGTCGCTTAAGGGCCTATGGTTTTCGGCCTTGACCCTTACGCACAGAGATTGTTCCAGATTCTCTGAATCTGCGGATGATGTTATGCACAGTTGATGATGATAGATGCAAAGTCTTTGCAATTTTTTGCTGGGTAACACCTTTCTGATATTGCTCCACTATCTTTCTGCGCAACATTGTGGGAATTAGTGATCCTCTACCCCAGTGTTTCCCAACCAGTGTGCCTCCAGCTGTTGCAAAACTACAACTCCCAGCATGTCCGCACAGCCAAAGGCTGTCCAGGCATGCTGGGAGTTGTAGTTTTGCAACAGCTGGAGGCACACTGGTTGGGAAACACTGCTCTACCCATCTTGGCTTCTGAGAGACACTGCCACTCTGAGAAGCTCTTTTTATACCCAATCATGTTGCCAATTGACCTAATTAGTGTTAATTGGTCTTCCAGCTCTTCGTTATGCTCAAATTTACTTTTTCCAGCCTCTTATTGCTACTTGTCCCAACTTTTTTGGGATTTGTTGACACCGTAAAAATTTGAATCAACGTATTTTTCCTTTAAAATGATACATTTACTCGGATTAAACGTTTGATCTGTCATCTACGTTCTATTACAAATAAAATATTGACATTTGCCACCTCGACGTTATTGCATTCAGTTTTTATTCACAATTTGTTTAGTGTCCCAACTTTTTGGAATCCGGTTTGTAAAATTGGGAAATTTGTATTGGGAATTTGTATTTTTTAAAGATTTTTTTTAGTTTTTTTCTCTTTTAACTGTAATAGTAACTGTAATGCACTTTCTATGCAGTGGATGAGAACAGACAGAACGCGATGGCGCCTGCGGTTTATATGGCGACTATACGGAGTTCTGTATGTCTCCGTTCCTGCACTGACCCGCGGGGTGTGGACAGACAAGGGTATATGAGGAAACACAGGGAAATCTATGGACACGTGAGCGGTCCACGGAGGACACGGACAGATCACTGGCGTGTTAATCCGCCCGTACGGGGTCAGAACTCAGCCGCACTTCAGAAATGTTTTACATGTTTTAAAAGTAGTAAAGAAAAAAAGACTAAAAAAACGCAGCAACATCAGCAGGTGACAGAACAGATTTTGTCAATTTTCAGCCGCGTTTCTTTCTGGACGTCTGTGAAATGTCCTGTCCTGAGGACGGCGATACAGATGAATTTGGAGATGAGCGCTTCCACAATGGAAGCTCTCATCTCCACTCCTGCTGCCTCCAGTCCAGACAGAAAGGGCCCCCCTCCGGCCCTGGGCTCTGCTGACAGTACCCCCCTCTTCTGTCCTGAGGTATGTGCCCCGTGCGGTCGCACCCCTCGCCCGCCTCTAGAAACGGCCCTGGTCACAGTTGCACATCCTTAAAGCTAGCATGCTGGCAGCTCACCCTAACAGGCTTGCGTTAGGCCCAGGCGAGGCAGTTCTGTTAGTGTTAGCTACCTATATGTGGAAACCACCTTGACGACGGTAGATGGGCCCGACACACGTATGATCAAATATGTGCGCAAAGAGCTTTTATTTTTCATGTATAGTAGGTATAGTACCACTGTAATCCAGAATAATCCCTAATCCTGGGTTATATTATTAACGTAAATACAGCCGTAAACTGGCGGTAAATCTGTTGAAGTTAGGAATACGCGCCGACCTCTCCTTAACTTCGGGGCATCCATCGCCAGTCCTAAGTGTAAGACCGCTACTGAGCCACTGAAACAGGCATAAAAAATGGTAAATGGGACGGGTCTGCCGGCCCATCCCTTCCCCCACCCACTGTAATACCATACACATGCACTATACACTGTACTGCTCTGTAATACCAAACACATCCACTATACACTGTACTTCTCTGTAATACCAAACACATCCACTATACACTGTACTGCTCTGTAATACCAAACACATCCACTATACACTGTACTGCTCTGTAATACCAAACACATCCACTATACACTGTACTTCTCTATAATACCAAACACATCTACTATACACTGTACTGCTCTGTAATACCAAACATATCTTCTATACACTGTACTGCTCTGTAATACCAAACACATCCACTATATACTGTACTGCTCTGTAATACCAAGCATATCTACTATACACTGTACTGCTCTGTAATACCAAACATATCTTCTATACACTGTACTGCGCTGTAATACCAAACACATCCACTATATACTGTTCTGCACTGTAATACCAAACACATCCGCTATACACTGTACTGCTCAGTAATACCAAACACATCCACTATACACTGTACTGCTCTGTAATACCAAACACATCCACTATTCACTGTACTGCTCTGTAATACCAAACACATCCACTATTCACTGTACTGCTCTGTAATACCAAACAAATCCACTATACACTGTACTGCTCTGTAATACCAAACACATCCTCTATACACTGTACTGCTCTTTAATACCAAACACATCCTCTATACACTGTACTGCTCTTTAATACCAAACACATCCACTATAAACTGTACTGCTCTTTAATACCAAACACATCCACTATACACTGTACTGCTCTGTAATACCAAACAGATCCACTATACAGTGTACTGCTCTGTAATACCAATCATATCTTCTATACACTGTACTGCTCTGTAATACCATACACATCCACTATACACTGTACTGCTCTGTAATACCAAACACATCCACTATACACTGTACTGCTCTGTAATACCAAACACATCCACTATACACTGTACTGCTCTGTAATACCAAACACATCCACTATACACTGTACTGCTCTGTAATACCAAACACATCCACTATACACTGTACTGCTCTGTAATACCAAACACATCCACTATAAACTGTACTGCTCTGTAATACCAAACACATCCACTATACACTGTACTGCTCTGTAATACCAAACACATCCACTATACACTGTACTGCTCTGTAATACCAAACACATCCGCTATACACTGTACTGCACTGTAATACCAAACACATCCACTATACACTGTACTGCTGTGTAATACCAAACACATCCACTATACACTGTACTGCTCTGTAATACCAAACACATCCGCTATACACTGTACTGCTCTGTAATACCAAACACATCCACTATACACTGTACTGCTCTGTAATACCAAACACATCCACTATACACTGTACTGCTCTGTTATACCAAACACATCCGTTATAGAGAGAAAATTTGGGGGTCACTCAATATATGTCAAATAATGGACAGATGTATAAAGGTTTATGAAAAATACTTTATCAAATATACTCGCTAGACATAGTTAAAAAATTATAACATACTTAATAATAAAAAACACAATTCATGATAAAAAACATAGTAATATTAGACGGCAAGTGATATATGGTGGAAAAATGTGCAAATCAGCAAATTAGCAGCGACTCCAATTGTTTAGTGGGTTGATTGGTTGTTGACCACACTCTCAATAGGAATTGGATGCATACATTATGTATATGGCAGTAGTGTCCACACAATGGGGCTTATTCTTAGTCTCTCCTAGGTTTCTTACTCATAAACTAGATGAGGAAAGGGCCAGATGTCAAGCAATCCTCCTATCTAGGGAGACAAATCAGTTGGATGCATGCAATGTGTGTATCATCATGGTATCCACACAGTAGGGCTCAATTGTGTCCACACATTATGGTTCAGTTTTGAAATCTCTCAAGATTTTGCCACATATGCTAGATGGGAAAAAGTCAATTGACAGACAATATTCTTATTAGTGCAATGCAGTACTTTACCGCTCCTGGCGTTTGTTTGTGCCGATCCGCTTGTACCGGGTGCAGTTAATCTTTGTTGTAACCTGCAAGGGCCTGTATGGTGTTGATCTTGGTCTCTGCTGCGACCTGCAAGGACCTGTGTGGCGTCCCACGTGGTTCTCGAGCAGGTCACGTGATCGGGATTTTGGGCGGAGCTCTATTCCATTTGGATACAAAGGTCTTTTTTCAAAGTATTGTTAGATTTCCCGGATGTATATTCATGAGAACCAGAGCGTTCTTTCTTGATAGCTCTTCCTTAATGTTTCCCCACTGTTGTTTACCAAACGCGTTTCGGGGTAGAAACACGCCTTCCTCAGTGGTTTCAACAGTGGTGTTCAGAGCTCTTCCTTTTATATGGTATCATGGATACTGCAATGTATGCTGGGACAGTGAGGGATTTTTTAAAATCATGGATATGGATCCCGTTATATTGCACTGGGATTCGTATGTGGGTTCATAATAAAACCTTATCCATCATTGTTCTGCACCCATTCGCATTCATGGTTTCCATTATAGCATCCTAAGCATAATTGTGTATACACTCACCTAAAGAATTATTAGGAACAGCATACTAATACGGTGTTGGACCCCCTTTTGCCTTCAGAACTGCCTTAATTCTACGTGGCATTGATTCAACAAGGTGCTGATGGCATTCTTTAGAAATGTTGGCCCATATTGATAGGATAGCATCTTGCAGTTGATGGAGATTTGAGGGATGCACATCCAGGGCACGAAGCTTCCACCACATCCCAAAGATGCTCTATTGGGTTGAGATCTGGAGACTGTGGGGGCCATTTTAGTACAGTGAACTCATTGTCATGTTCAAGACACCATTTTTCCAGTCTTCAACAGTCCAATTTTGGTGAGCTTGTGCAAATTGTAGCCTCTTTTTCCTATTTGTAGTGGAGATGAGTGGTACCCGGTGGGGTCTTCTGCTGTTGTAGCCCATCCGCCTCAAGGTTGTGCGTGTTGTGGCTTCACAAATGCTTTGCTGCAGACCTCGGATGTAACGAGTGGTTATTTCAGTCAACGTTGCTCTTCTATCAGCTTGAATCAGTCGGCCCATTCTCCTCTGACCTCCGGCATCCACAAGGCATTTTCGCCCACAGGACGGCCGCATACTGGAGGTTTTTCCCTTTTCACACCATTCTTTGTAAACCCTAGAAATGGTTGTGCGTGAAAATCCCAGTAACTGAGCAGATTGTGAAATACTCAGACCAGCCCGTCTGGCACCAAAAACCATGCCACGCTCAAAATTGCTTAAATCACCTTTCTTTCCCATTCTGACATTCAGTTTGGAGTTCAGGAGATTGTCTTGACCAGGACCACAACCCTACAAGCATCGAAGCAACTGCCATGTGATTGGTTGACTAGATAATCGCATTAATGAGAAATAGAACAGGTGTTCCTAATAATTCTTTAGGTGAGTGTATATCAATTGGCCTTTTACAATATTTTTTCCACCATAAAATAAAGAAAAGGGGCTTAACACATATATAAACATAAAACATGAGACCATCAATATAAGACATTGTAAGGTGTCAATCTACATGAGAATTTATTTTTTTTTAAACGCATATGCGGTTTCTGTGCGTTTTTCTATGTGTTTTTTCCGAAATAAGTGCCAAAAAGTGAAGGACCGTATTTTTCGCCCTATAGGACGCACCGGCCCATAAGACGCACCTAGGTTTTTGGGGAGGAAAATAGGAAAAAAATGATTTTTAACCAAAAGGTGTGCTTTTGGTGGGTTTGGAACTAATGGTGGTCTGTGGGTGGCACTATTACTGGGGATCTGTGAAGGACACTGTTATGGGGGGGATCTGTGGATGACGGACACTGTTATGGGGGGGATCTGTGGATGACGGACACTGTTATGGGGGGGATCTGTGGATGACGGACACTGTTATGGGGGGGATCTGTGGATGACGGACACTATTATGGGGGGATCTGTGGGTGGCACTGTTACAGGGGGGATCTGTGGGTGGCACTGTTATATATGTGCCATCCACAGACCCTCCACCCCATAACAGTGCCATCCACAGCCCCCCAGCCCATAACAGTGGCATCCACAGACCCCCCCCCCTTAACTGTGCCATCCACGGATCAGCTCGATTAAACCACCCGCCGCCGCCTCTGCCGCCTGTATACTAATAATAAATGTCTTATTCAATTAAAATATATTACATATGCCCCCTTACTCCTATATTGCTAATCGTACCTTAAATCCTATTCCTAGGTGCTGTAATGCAGGCCGGGCGGCCGGCGAGTCACTCGCTGACGTCACTTGCCTGCGCCGCCTGCTTCATTCATAAAGTAGGCGGCGCAGGCACGTGACATCAAGGAGTTACGCTGCCGCCCGCCCAGCCTGCATTACAGCACCTAGGAATAGGATTTAAGGTACGATTAGCAATATAGGAGTAAGGGGGCATATCTAATATATTTTAATTGAATAAGACATTTAATATTATTAACCGGCGGGGCGGGGCTATAGTACATTGATTGCACCGCCCCGCCGCTATTCCCGGCCCCCAGCTCCTCCTCCCAGTCCCTCCCCCGGCCCCCGCTCACTCTACATCGCATCCAGCGATGTTAAATTGTCAGCATTCGCCCCATAAGGCGCAGGGGGGAAAAGTGCGTCTTATGGGGCGAAAAATACGGTATATATACCAGTTGGTATCAAAAACCTTTTGTGGCGGAACCCGCCTCGCCACTGGGCATTGGAGAGGCCTGGCTGCCCGCCTCCTACCTGCTGACTATGGCCCCTGGTAAATTGGTACGTTTGAATGCAATATTTGGGCATGTGGTCTTTTATATTGCTGCTACTGGCCCTTTAATGGCCATCCGTGGACATATTATGACTTTTAGGAACAATGCCCTTTAAGACTGTGTAGCAGATTGCATTCGGGCTGTCTTTAATATTATGTATGTTATTGTGGGTTTGGTTGGATCGTATTGCTGTGTATTGTAAACTGTATATATCTTGCTCTTACTGTAATGTTTGCATGTTACAGGCATTGATGTTCTGTGCCTCTTCTCCTCCCCCTTTTTCCTGTCCCATTGTTTCCCCAGCAATGTGTTGTCGCAGGGACACCAGTTTAAACCAGCTGCTCTGTCCCTCCTCCATCTCCCATCAGCTCGTGCTATTGTCTGGCCCCCACCCTTCCTTGTACCAGAGTCCTCTAGGTGCCCTATTGTATGTAAATGAGGCTATTGGGGAGTTTAAAGTAGGTGTGCTGTGTCTAAATAAAGTTGAGTTCCTGTTTTAACCCTCATGGTGAAGTGTTGTCTCATTCTTGGGGGAGGATTTATTGCATGCTGTCCCAGTTTGACTGCTAGGAGTGTAAACCTATTTGTATGATTTTCCTATTCAACTGCCTACAGCATTCATATGCTTGAAGAGGATTTATATGCTTCTTCGGTTCGGTGATTGTGGTGTCTGCCAGAGTGCTTGGAACCCTCAGGAAAACGCTAGGAGCATCTGTCAACGGAGGTACTCGGTCTAGGGGTGCCAGGTGATCCATTACATTAGTGGCAAGCAGTGGGATGGCGTCCTGGTGTGAGAGGAACAACACCCTGGAGACACAGGAATTATTATGGAGCGGCATAGAACCAGCGAGTCCCTGGACAACGCTCGAGGTAGAAAAGGAATGTAACCGGAGGTTACAGAACCTCTTGGCACCACTGGTCAAGGTAATAGGAGAGGCAACCAGGTTGGACTGCAGAGAGAGCGCCCGACAAGAGATGTGGGAAGAAACCCTAGAAGGTGTCCAGCGTTGGCGAGGTGAGCGTCTTCCCAGCAAGGAGGAGCGGTTACAAGCCAGAGTGGCCCTACGAATACCTATGCTGGGAGAACAGGCCCAGGAGGAATTGGTGAGGCAACTTAATTCACTGGCATGGAGGGAACTGGGTCTCAATGATGCATACCAAGCGCTACGTTGGTACGCGGTTCAGCGGGTTCCCGGAATGGCCAAATTTGACAAACCCGAGGGCAAGGATTATAATGGCCCTGGCTTATTATGGGGGGCCTTTGCAGAACCGGAATTTGAGAGTGCGGCAGAGGCACGGCTTTGGGACATATTTGACTACAGAGAGGCCGTGCTGGATCTCCCTATGGCCGAAGACCTAAGGCCAGACCTGATTGAACTGGCTGTCCAGGAATGGGAACTGGAGCAGGATTACCAGCACCTGGTCAGCTCCAGTCAGTCACCCTATACCCTGCAAGTACCACCAGAGCAGTGGGAGATCGAACAGAATTATGCGGACTTATATGATCAAGTGACACCGCCTGTCTCTAACCTGATGGGGCTTATGGACTGTACACCATTGGGAGCGTGGAGTTTCGTTCCCCCTCCCCAACAACTAAGCCCGTCATCAGGAGACCTGCATTCGGTACTTCCTACTCCCCAACCAGCCCCAGAAATGAGGGACCTTATCGACTGGTCCTGGGAAGACCCACAGATGGCAGCTGGAGATGGGACCGAGATCTCTCTACCGGCCCTACAGGGGTACTGGGCAGCCGGCCCAGATCTCCAACTCCAGATGGGGGTAATACAGGGAGAGAAGTGTGTCGTCCTTCCTTCCCAGCGGCAGAGTGCTTTACAGGGAGTGGAGACAGCCGGTCTCACTCCACAGCGGCAGTGTGAACTACAGGGAGTGGAGACAGCCGGTCTCACTCCACAGCGGCAGTGTGCTTTACAGGGAGGGGAGACAGTCGGTCTCTCTCCCCAACAGCAGCAGTACCAGGAGGAGGAGGTAAGCAACCCCTCCCCTCCACAGCCAAATCCAAACCAGGTACTGGGGTCAGTAGAGGAGTTGTTAGCCCCCTCTGGCCCCCTCCCAGCAGAAGCCGCTGGCCTCTGCCCTACTTGTCCCCTTACTACCCAGCAGGACTGTACTCCAGTCCCTCCAGCAGAAGAGCTGGCATCCGGGCAGAGCGCCGCTAGCCTCTGCTCCACCGACCCCCTTGTTACAGGACTAGCTTGTACCCCCTCTCCCCAGCGGCTGAAAGTGTGTAAGGGAGAGGAGTTTGTTACCCCTTCCCCCCAGCAACAGCTTTGTTCAACCAGGGGAGAGGGCACCCTGGTTACCTTCCCCCCAAGCCATGGATCTACAACTGGGCACAAGCGGCAGGGGGCCATAGGGACAACTACACCCTTTGAGAAAGGCCGGCTGACTATCAGAGCCCCAGACCGCCTGGAGGTCTGGAGTCTGGATAGTCTCAATGGGAAAGGGGAGAAATGTGGCGGAACCCGCCTCGCCACTGGGCATTGGAGAGGCCTGGCTGCCCGCCTCCTACCTGCTGACTATGGCCCCTGGTAAATTGGTACGTTTGAATGCAATATTTGGGCATGTGGTCTTTTATATTGCTGCTACTGGCCCTTTAATGGCCATCCGTGGACATATTATGACTTTTAGGAACAATGCCCTTTGCAATCTGCTACACAGTCTTATTCAGGCTGTCTTTAACCACTTCAGCCCCGCTAGGTGAAACCCCCTTCATGACCAGGCCACTTTTTACACTTCGGCACTACACTACTTTCACCGTTTATCGCTCGGTCATGCAACTTACCACCCAAATGAATTTTACCTCCTTTTCTTCTCACTAATGGAGCTTTCATTTGGTGGTATTTTATTGCTGCTGACATTTTTACTTTTTTTGTTATTAATCAAAATGTAACGATTTTTTTGCAAAAAAATGACATTTTTCACTTTCAGCTGTGAAATTTGCAAAAAAAAACGACATCCATATATAAATTTTTCGCTAAATTTATAGTTCTACATGTCTTTGATAAAAAAAAAATGTTTGGGCAAAAAAAAAATGGTTTGGATAAAAGTTATAGCGTTTACAAACTATGGTACAAAAATGTGAATTTCCGCTTTTTGAAACGGCTCTGACTTTCTGAGCACCTGTCATGTTTCCTGAGGTTCTACAATGCCCAAACAGTAGAAAAACCCCACAAATGACCCCATTTCGGAAAGTAGACACCCTAAGGTATTCGCTGATGGGCATAGTGAGTTCATAGAACTTTTTATTTTTTGTCACAAGTTAGCGGAAAATGATGATGATTTCTTTTTTTTTTTTTTTTTTCTGACAAAGTCTCATATTCCACTAACTTGCGACAAAAAATAAAAAATTCTAGGAACTCGCCGTGCCCCTCACAGAATACCTTGGGGTGTCTTCTTTCCAAAATGGGGTCACTTGTGGGGTAGTTATACTGCCCTGGCAATTTAGGGGCCCAAATGTGTGAGAAGAACTTTGCAATCAAAATGTGTAAGAAATGACCGGTGAAATCCGAAAGGTGCACTTTGGAATATGCGCCCCTTTGCCCACCTTGGCAGCAAAAAAGTGTCACACATGTGGTATCGCCGTACTCAGGAGAAGTTGGGGAATGTGTTTTGGGGTGTCATTTTACATATACCCATGCTGGGTGAGAGAAATATCTTGGCAAAAGACAACTTTTCCCATTTTTTTATACAAAGTTGGCATTTGACCAAGATATTTTTCTCACCCAGCATGGGTATATGTAAAATGACACCCCAAAACACATTCCCCAACTTCTCCTGAGTACGGCGATACCAGATGTGTCACACTTTTTTGCTGCCAAGGTGGGCAAAGGGGCACACATTCCAAAGTGCACCTTTCGGATTTTGCAGGGCATTTTTTACACATTTTGATTGCAAAGTTCTTCTCACACATTTGGGCCCCTAAATTGCCAGGGCAGTATAACTACCCCACAAGTGACCCCATTTTGGAAAGAAGACACCCCAAGGTATTCCATGAGGGGCACGGCGAGTTCCTAGAATTTTTTATTTTTTGTCACAAGTTAGCGGAAAATGATGATTTTTTTTTTTTCTCTTTTTTCCTTACAAAGTCTCATATTCCACTAACTTGCGACAAAAAATAAAAAATTCTAGGAACTCGCCATGCCCCTCACGGAATACCTTGGGGTGTCTTCTTTCCAAAATGGGGTCACTTGTGGCGTAGTTATACTGCCCTGGCAATTTAGGGGCCCAAATGTGTGAGAAGTACTTTGCAATCAAAATCTGTAAAAAATGACCGGTGAAATCCGAAAGGTGCACTTTGGAATATGTGCCCCTTTGCCCACCTTGGCATCAAAAAAGTGTCACACATCTGGTATCGCCGTACTCAGGAGAAGTTGGGGAATGTGTTTTGGGCTGTCATTTTACATATACCCATGCTGGGTGAGAGAAATATCTTGGCAAAAGACAACTTTTCAAATTTTTTTATACAAAGTTGGCATTTGACCAAGATATTTTTCTCACCCAGCATGGGTATATGTAAAATGACACCCCAAAACACATTCCCCAACTTCTCCTGAGTACGGCGATACCAGATGTGTCACACTTTTTTGCTGCCAAGGTGGGCAAAGGGGCCCACATTCCAAAGTGCACCTTTCGGATTTTGCAGGGCATTTTTTACACATTTTGATTGCAAAGTTCTTCTCACACATTTGGGCCCCTAGAATGCCAGGGCAGTATAACTACGCCACAAGTGACCCCATTTTGGAAAGAAGACACCCCAAGGTATTCCGTGAGGGGCATGGCGAGTTCCTAGAATTTTTTATTTTTTGTCGCAAGTTAGTGGAATATGAGACTTTGTAAGGAAAAAAGAAAAAAAAAGAAAAATCATCATTTTCCGCTAAATTGTGACAAAAAATAAAAAATTCTAGGAACTCTCCATGCCCCTCACAGAATACCTTGGGGTGTCTTCTTTCCAAAATGGGGTCACTTGTGGGGTAGTTATACTGCCCTGGCAATTTAGGGGCCCAAATGTGTAAGAAGTACCTTGAAATCAAAATGTGTAAAAAATGGCCTGCGAAATCCGAAAGGTGCCCCTTTGCCCACCTTGGCTGCAAAAAAGTGTGACACATCTGGTATCGCCGTACTCAGGAGAAGTTGGGGAATGTGTTTTGGGGGGTCATTTTACATATACCCATGCTGGGTGAGAGAAATATCTTGGCAAAAGACAACTTTTCCCATTTTTTTATACAAAGTTGGCATTTGACCAAGATATTTTTCTCACCCAGCATGGGTATATGTAAAAAGACACCCCAAAACACATTCCCCAACTTCTCCTGAGTACGGCGATACCACATGTGTGACACTTTTTTGCAGCCTAGATGCGCAAAGGTGCCCACATTCCTTTTAGGAGGGCATTTTTAGACATTTGGATCCCAGACTTCTTCTCACACTTTCGGGCCCCTAAAAAGCCAGGGCAGTATAACTACGCCACATGTGACCCCACTTTGGAAAGAAGACACCCCAAGGTATTCAATGAGGGGCATGGCGAGTACCTAGAATTTTTTTTTTTTTGCATAAGTTAGCGGATATTGATTTTTTTTTGTTTTTTTTCTCACAAAGTCTCACTTTCCGCTAACTTAGGACAAAAATTTCAATCTTTCATGGACTCAATATGCCCCTCACGGAATACCTTGGGGTGTCTTCTTTCCGAAATGGGGTCACATGTGGGGTATTTATACTGCCCTGGCTTTTTAGGGGCCCTAAAGCGTGAGAAGTCTGGAATATAAATGTCTAAAAATGTTTACGCATTTGGATTCCGTGAGGGGTACGGTGCGTCCATGTGAGATTTTATTTTTTGACACAAGTTAGTGGAATATGAGACTTTGTAAGAAAAAACAAAAACAAACAAAAAATTTCCGCTAACTTGTGCCAAAAAAAATGGCTGAATGGAGCCTTACCAGGGGGGGAGTGATCAATGACAGGGGGGTGATCAATGACAGGGGGGGTGATCAATGACAGGGGGGTAATCACCCATATAGACTCCCTGATCACCCCCCTGTCACTGATCACCCCCCCTGTAAGGCTCCATTCAGACGTCCGCATGATTTTTACGGATCCATGGATACATGGATCGGATCCACAGAACGCATGCGGACGTCTGAATGGAGCCTTACAGGGGGGTGATCAGGGTAATCAGGGTGATCACCCCCCTGTCACTGATCACCCCCCCTGTAAGGCTCCATTCAGACATCCGCATGATTTTTTACGGATCCATGGATACATGGATCGGATCCACAAAACGCATGCGGACGTCTGAATGGAGCCTTACAGGGGGGTTATCAATGACAGGGGTGATCAGGGTAATCAGGGTGATCACCCCCCTGTCACTGATCACCCCCCCTGTAAGGCTCCATTCAGACATCCGCATCATTTTTTACGGATCCATGGATCGGATCCACAAAACGCATGCGGACGTCTGAATGGAGCCTTACAGGGGGGTTATCAATGACAGGGGGTGATCAGGGTAATCACCCCCCTGTTAGAAAAGACAATTTTGGAATAATGGTCACCTTTAATATTTAACTTTTATTATTGAAAATAAAATAATTGCCCTAAAGTGAGGTGCGGGAGCTGCGCAGGAGGATAGGAGAACACCTGGGGGACCTACGTCATCACAAGGATACCCCCTTGGCACGCCATGTGACCTCGGTCCATGGCGGGGATTACTCAGAAGTCCGTTTTATGGGTATTGAGGCTGTCCCACCCCCTAACAGGGGAGGCAATTGGGACCAAAAGATCCTACAAAGAGAGACCTGGTGGATCTTTCAATTAAAAACTGTTCACCCACAGGGTCTGAATGAGCAGCTGTCATTCAGCTGTTTCATCTGAGTGTATCTCCTATCTCCTGCGCAGACCCATTCCCAACTTTGACTATTTCCAGCGCAGACCCATTCCTAATCTGAATGGTTCTGCTCATCATTAGGGACATACACTATCACTAATGGACACTCTGGAAAATTTGTCACATACTGCAGGGACGTTACTCTGATCCACTTTTGGGTAATTACAGTATATGGACATTTGTTTATTACTTCTCTTCCGGCCAAAATACTCTTAAAAGTGACGCTGCGCCAATTGACTTGTGGTTCACAGCGGCGCACTAATCATCTGAATGAATATGGAATTTCATTCATTAAATGGTAGGGACTTCCCTATCCCTCTAGGGCATCCAGACCGAACTTCTCCGTCTTATACTCATGGGGACCGAATCCTGGTTACCCCATGAGGTCCATATACAGTGGGTCAGTGATTGTGCTTTATATACAATAAGCACACTTGCATATCTAAATGACCTGTTGGTTATGTTGCTTCATTTCACTATGGTCGCAGGACCTGCGATCATGTGACGCCCCATGTGACCATGACGCTGTGGTCACATGATGGGTCACATGACGGCATAATGGGCGGAGCTTAGATGACGCCGATGGTTCAAATGGTGCAGCTGAGCCGGCGTCTCTTGCTGCACTGCCACACGCAGGACCCAGCACACAGACTGTGCAAGAACAGGAACCAGTCTGCATCGCAGGGACAGGTCCACTGACCGGTGACTCCTGACGAGCTAAGTACCTCTCTTCACCCCCATCTGTGACTGCGGCTCGTTATAATGCCACACTATGGGGGTTGCTTGAAATAGTAATGATACATATCAGCTGTTAATAACCGTGCTGTTTACAATTTAAGTGTGATTTGGTGAACTGTCCCAACTGGTGGACAAGTCACCCCTATTGTTGCTTATATCCATTCTTGGGGCCCCTGACGAACTGTAACACAACAGGGAAACGCGTCGGGCCACCCATGGTTATTGAGCTTCTCAGCATCATCAACGTATACATATGTGGGGTGTTATACCCTGACACCCACACATATATTGTTTTTCAGGACACTATCCTCACAGGTCTAGTGTACGATTAGCGATCGCCTCCAGGGACCTGGTGGCGTATCGCAGGTGGTGTACCATAACGACTTCTAGGGACTACCTCCCCCCTCACTTGCTCCCTGTCAGGACGAAGCTGGGCAGTCAGAGCACTGCTTAGGGAGAACTGAGGGTTTTGGTTAGGAGGTGGTGGTGAACGGGAACAGGGCTCCTTTAATAGGGCGCTACTAGGGGCTGAGACCCAGCATCCCTCCCTCCCTTTCCTCCCTCCCTCCCTAGAGTCACAGTATACTCACCAAGAGTAGGGTGGTTCCACCCTGCTCCTTCCAATTCTGCACCTCACTTTAGGGCAATTATTTTATTTTATTTTCAATAATAAAAGTTAAATATTAAAGGTGACCATTATTCCAAAATTGTCTTTTCTAACTCTAGGTACCTTAAACCCCAACGGCTCATATCTGTGTAATATAATCCGTGTAATCACCCCCCTGTCACTGATCACCCCCCCTGTAAGGCTCCATTCAGACATCCGCATGATTTTTTACGGATCCATGGATCGGATCCACAAAACGCATGCGGACGTCTGAATGGAGCCTTACAGGGGGGTTATCAATGACAGGGGGTGATCAGGGTAATCAGGGTGATCACCCCCCTGTCACTGATCACCCCCCCTGTAAGGCTCCATTCAGACATCCGCATGATTTTTTACGGATCCATGGATCCATGGATCGGATCCACAAAACGCATGCGGACGTCTGAATGGAGCCTTACAGGGGGGTTATCAATGACAGGGGGTGATCAGGGTAATCAGGGTGATCACCCCCCTGTCACTGATCACCCCCCCTGTAAGGCTCCATTCAGACATCCGCATGATTTTTTATGGATACATGGATCGGATCCACAGAACGCATGCGGACGTCTGAATGGAGCCTTACAGGGGGGTTATCAATGACAGGGGGTGATCAGGGTAATCAGGGTGATCACCCCCCTGTCACTGATCACCCCCCCTGTAAGGCTCCATTCAGACATCCGCATGATTTTTTACGGATCCATGGATACATGGATCGGATCCACAGAACGCATGCGGACGTCTGAATGGAGCCTTACAGGGGGGTTATCAATGACAGGGGGTGATCAGGGTAATCAGGGTGATCACCCCCCTGTCACTGATCACCCCCCCTGTAAGGCTCCATTCAGACATCCGCATGATTTTTTACGGATCCATGGATCCATGGATCGGATCCACAAAACGCATGTGGACGTCTGAATGGAGCCTTACAGGGGGGTTATCAATGACAGGGGGTGATCAGGGTAATCAGGGTGATCACCCCCCTGTCACTGATCACCCCCCCTGTAAGGCTCCATTCAGACGTCCGCATGATTTTTTACGGATCCATGGATACATGGATCGGATCCACAGAACGCATGCGGACGTCTGAATGGAGCCTTACAGGGGGGTTATCAATGACAGGGGGTGATCAGGGTAATCAGGGTGATCACCCCCCTGTCACTGATCACCCCCCCTGTAAGGCTCCATTCAGACGTCCGCATGATTTTTTACGGATCCATGGATACATGGATCGGATCCACAGAACGCATGCGGACGTCTGAATGGAGCCTTACAGGGGGGTTATCAATGACAGGGGGTGATCAGGGTAATCAGGGTGATCACCCCCCTGTCACTGATCACCCCCCCTGTAAGGCTCCATTCAGACATCCGCATGATTTTTTACGGATCCATGGATCCATGGATCGGATCCACAAAACGCATGTGGACGTCTGAATGGAGCCTTACAGGGGGGTTATCAATGACAGGGGGTGATCAGGGTAATCAGGGTGATCACCCCCCTGTCACTGATCACCCCCCCTGTAAGGATCCATTCAGACGTTCGCATGATTTTTACGGATCCATGGATACATGGATCGGATCCACAGAACGCATGCGGACGTCTGAATGGAGCCTTACAGGGGGGTGATCAATGACAGGGGGTGATCAGGGAGTGTATATGGGTGATCACCCGCCTGTCATTGATCACCCCCCTGTAAGGCTCCATTCAGACGTCCGCATGATTTTTACGGATCCATGGATACATGGATCGGATCCGTAAAAATCATGCGGACGTCTGAATGGAGCCTGACAGGGGGGTGATCAATGACAGGGCGGTGATCAATGACAGGGGGGTGATCAGGGAGTTTATATGGGGTGATCAGGGGTTTATAAGGGGTTAATAAGTGACGGGGGTGGGTGGGGGGTGTAGTGTAGTGTGGTGTTTGGTGGGACTGTACTGACCTACCTGTGTCCTCTGGTGGTCGATCCTAACAAAAGGGACCACCAGAGGACCAGGTAGGAGGTATATTAGACGCTGTTATGAAAACAGCGTCTAATATACCTGTTAGGGGTTAAAAAATTCGGATCTCCAGCCTGCCAGCGAGCGATCGCCGCTGGCAGGCTGGAGATCCACTCGCTTACCTTCTGTTCCTGTGAGCGCGCGCGCCTGCGTGCGCGCGTTCACAGGAAATCTCGCGTCTCGCGAGATGACGCGCCGATGCGTCCAGGAGGAATAAATCAACCACCTCCCGGACGCATCGGCGCGTTAGGCGGTCGGGAGGTGGTTAATATTATGTATGTTATTGTGGGTTTGGTTGGATCGTATTGCTGTGTATTGTAAACTGTATATATCTTGCTCTTACTGTAATGTTTGCATGTTACAGGCATTGATGTTCTGTGCCTCTTCTCCTCCCCCTTTTTCCTGTCCCATTGTTTCCCCAGCAATGTGTTGTCGCAGGGACACCAGTTTAAACCAGCTGCTCTGTCCCTCCTCCATCTCCCATCAGCTCGTGCTATTGTCTGGCCCCCACCCTTCCTTGTACCAGAGTCCTCTAGGTGCCCTATTGTATGTAAATGAGGCTATTGGGGAGTTTAAAGTAGGTGTGCTGTGTCTAAATAAAGTTGAGTTCCTGTTTTAACCCTCATGGTGAAGTGTCGTCTCATTCTTGGGGGAGGATTTATTGCATGCTGTCCCAGTTTGACTGCTAGGAGTGTAAACCTATTTGTATGGTTTTCCTATTCAACTGCCTACAGCATTCCTATGCTTGAAGAGGATTTATATGCTTCTTCGGTTCGGTGATTGTGGTGTCTGCCAGAGTGCTTGGAACCCTCAGGAAAACGCTAGGAGCATCTGTCAACGGAGGTACTCGGTCTAGGGGTGCCAGGTGATCCGTTACACCTTTAGTGATGAAGAGATAAAGTGCATTAGTGCTATAAACGAGCAGTTTCTGTGCATTTATTTAATTCACTTCCATGTGTATCTATATGCATGTGTGCACGTTAGTGCAATTTTAAGTTCATTGTGACATGAACCATTTATTCTGATTCATACGTAGACTCATAAGCAGCATGTGCACTTGCTGTGTATTTTCAATATCCTTTTTTTCTGGAATTGGATAGGAAGTAATAGGATGTGTGGGTATGGATGATTATATAGACAATATAGATTATTGTGAATGAATATAGATGAATATAAATGATAGGAGTGGATAGATGTAGGTAGCCGGACACAGATGTCACATTCCAGATAGGCCGTCGCCCCTTTATAAGAATCCAAAGAGTTCCATTTCGGCATTTAAACCCTTTGGGATCAGGGTGTCGAAATCAAAAATCCTCTTTGATTCTGTTCTGGACATCTGGAGGATGCGATTGCCCCCTCTCCACGAATGTTTGACTTTTTCGAGTGCCGTGTATACAAGGGTAGATGGGTCATTATTATGGTGATCCCTTTAATGTTTGGATAGAGAGTGTAATTCGTATCCTTTCCTTATGTTTGTGACGTGCCCTGATATTCTCTTTTTTAAGGTTCTTTTTGAAGCAATTCTTAAAATTTTAAAGAAAATTTCCAAAACCTACTTTTTAAGGACCAGTTCAGGTCTGAAGTCACTTTGTGGGGCCTACATAGTGGATACCCCCATAAATGACCCCATTGTAGAAACGACACCCCTCAAGTTACTCAAAACAGATTTTACAAACTTTGTTAACCCTTTAGGTGTTCCACAAGAATTAAAGGAAAATGGAGATTCAATTTCAAATTTTCACTTTTTTGGCAGATTTTCCATTTTATAAAAAAAAATTCTTTAACACATTGAGGGTTAACAGCCAAACAAAACTCAATATTTATTACCCTGATTCCGCGGTTTACAGAAACACCCCACATGTGTTCATAAACTGCTGTACGGGCACACGGCAGGGCGCAGAAGGAAAGGAATGCCATACGGTTTTTGGAAGGCAGATTTGGCTGGATTGGTTTTCTGAACGCCATATGTTTTTTATTTTTCTGCCGATCGTCTTGTGCAGGGGCTCGTTTTTTGCAGAAAGTGTTGAGGTTTTAATTGGTACCATTTTTGGGTACATAGGATTTTTTGATCATTCATTATTACACTTTATGGGGCAGGGTGACCAAAAAATTGGCTGTTTTCATTTATTTTTTTTTACAGCGTTCATCTGTGGAGTTAGGTCATGTGATAGTTTTATAGAGAAGATCGTTATGGACGTGGCAATACCTAATATGTATACTTTTTCTTATTTATTTAAGTTTTACACAATAATTGCATTTCTGAAACAAAAAAATGATGTTTTAGTGTCTCCATAGTCTGAGAGCCATAGCTTTTATATTTTTTGGGCGATTGTCTTAAATAGGGTATCATTTTTTGTGGGATGAGGTGACTGTTTGATTGGTACTATTTTGGGGGTCATAAGCCTTTTTGATCGCTTGCTGTTGCACTTTTTGTGATGTAAGGTGACAAAAATAGCTTTTTTGGGCACAGTTTTTTTTAATGGTGTTTATCGGACGGGGTCTATCATGTGATATATTTATAGAGACAGTCGTTGCGGACGCAGTGACACCTAATACGTGTATTTTATTTTATTTTTTCATTTTAATTTATTTTTTTATTTTTCATTTTTATTATTTTCACTTTTTTTTTTTATCAAGTCCCTCTTGGATCATGAAGATCCAGTGGGGCTGATGGCTGTACTATACTTTGCAATGCACTTGCATTGCAAAGTATAATACTATTAGATGCCCTGTAGGTGGCAGCACCGGACGCCTTTGCAAAGCGTCCGGTTGCCATGGCAACCATCGGGCACTGGAATCACAGCGCTGCAGCCCCGATGGTTGAGAGAGGGAGCTCCCTCCCTCTTTTAACCCCATGGGGTTACAGCAGAGTGTCAGCATAGAGCTGACACTCGCTGCTGATGGCGGCGGCTCAGGAATGGAGCCGCCGCCATCACACACAGCAGGGGGACCGGGGGCAGCGCTGAAGAGGGGGGGGGTACGGCCACCAACATTGAGGGAGGCTGGGGCAGGAGGGGCGGGGAGAATGCATGGCACGGACCGCATCAGGGACTACATGAATATGGATCGGGCGGGTAAGGGGGCAGGCGCGGACAGGGGGGTGTTGGAGGCGCACAGATCGGGGGGCACAGGAAGGGGGCACAAATCGGGGGCCACAGAGACACTACCTGATTTCAGGCTCTGATCTGCAGAGCGCAGATCAGAGCCTGAAACCGGCATTTTTTTAACTGCCGCGATCCGATTGGTTAGTCTGCACAGACTAACCAATCGGATCGATTGTCGGCAAGGGGCCACTCTGATTGGTCCCTTTCCGGCATTACTAGACTGTATGCTGTCCGTGACCGCAGCAGGACAGGGGCAGAAGCTTTAATCCAAGCGCTTTGCAGCGCTTGGATTAAAGAGCTGGTTTGACGTTTATAGACGTGATAGCTGCACGGGGCATGTGCAAATATCACGTATATAAATGTATTGCAGTCGTGAAGGGGTTAATGTCGAGTGAAAAGGAGCTTTGTGTTGATAGTGCCTTTACAGTTTTCTTAGGGAAAGAGGTAATCCTACAGTTAGAGCAACGTTCACATCTGTGGAAACCGTTAAAGGACAACCAGTTTTGTTTATTTGAAATGGTTTTGTTCTTTACTGAAGGGGCAATTTTTAAGCCCAAATTTGGAACCTTAGTGTAAGTGATCTGTGGTGTGTTTGTGAGCAATGGTCCAATTATCTTGTCCCCAAGCAGATGATGCCAATATTTTTTGATGATTCTTTCTGTGATTTTATATTGTGCATGAAACGGTAAGATCATTCTCAAGGTTTCACCCGTATTTTGTGTCTGTCTGGGGACAAAAAAAAATCTTCCCTTTTCATTGTTCTAACTGCTCCCAAGGATTCCTCCAACACATGAATAGGATAGTCTTTATTGAGGAACTGCTGTTTTAAAGTCTCAGCTTCTATTTAAAATTGCTCATCTTGGGTGCAGTTCCGTTTTAATCTTCTAAATTGGCTTTTTGGGACATTTATTATCCACCTGGGCAGGTGGCAGCTGTTATATAGTATGTAACCGTTTTTTGCCACTGGTTTATGGTGGGTACTGCATAATAATCTCTCCCCCTCCACCTTGATGTCAAGGTCTAGAAACTGTATATTCGTTTTACTAATGGTTAAGGTGAATTTAAGGTTTTGATCGTTTGAGTTTATGCTTTCAATTAAAACAGCCAGGGCCATAGGTGTATCCTGCCACACAAAAATAATGTCGACTTCCGGTTCCGGCGCTGTGATGCAGCACACGGAGTGCTAGAGCTCCGGACACCGTTCACCGAAACCGAGCCCCTGCTCCATCACCGAGACATATTACAGGGACTGGAACGCGAGAGGTCCAGTCTGCTGCATACTGGCACAAGTTGGTCCATGGACCGTTATCTTCTATGGAGCGGGAGCAGAATTACTACTGGCGGCAAAGGCACACGTGAGGTGAATACCCTGAACAAGATGGAGGATTCCCGTTCAGCCTCACCAGCGACTCTGTTGAGTTCACAAGTGGAGGAACAAATACCCGTCTTATCCCATTCGGACAATCCGGCAATTAATTACCAGACGCTGGCGATCGAAGTGGCAAGACATTTGGCGCCAGATATCAGAGAGACCCTGACTAAGACTTTAACACAATCCCTGCATGAGATCCAGGAGGCATTGTCCCAGCAAGATTCACGCATAGAGGAGGTGGAGAAGAGGTTAGTGCAGGTGGAAGAAGCGCTTGAAAGAACAGATGGCGAGGCCCAAGAGCTGTTTAGACAGATCATTATTCTAAAAGACCGCCTAGAAGACCTCGAGAATAGGTCTAGGCGGAATAACTTGAGACTTCCTGGGCCTCCCTGAGAGTGTTAAACCCCAAGACTTGATGGAAATATGTGAGCGGGAGTTACCTGAAGCTCTTGGTCTTGTGGGCAAGCATAAAGTGGAGAGAGCGCACCGAATTGGCCCGATGCCGGATAATAATAACCGCAGGGAGAGCAATAAGGCAGTTGCGGGTGGCAGGCCACGTCAAGTGATAATGCGGTACTTAGACTACTTGTGACAAAGAGGCGATTTTACGTGCTTTCCGTACCCGCAAAAGGCCACTTAAAATTGGGTCAGTCGATCCTCTTGTTTGCTGACTACTCAGCGGCAGGTTGCCCGCCAACGCAGAGACTTCAGCCGAATATGTTCGGAACTATACAAGCGGGAGATACGATTTCAACTGCAATATCCTGCTCGCTTGAAGGTAGCTATGCGTGATGGCTCAGTACGTTTCTTTAGAGACCCCCAGGAGGCAGAACAGATGTTATTACGTTCCAAGGATAATCGGGATTATCAGCGGGGTATGGAGTTCATTAGATCTGGATCTCCAAAAGATTCCTCGGGCAAGCAGGAAGACGACTCATCTCCTGACCAGAATTGGGAAACACAAGAGGGGGCAAGCCTACCAATGGATCAGAAACCCCCGGGAGGTTGCAAAATGGCGGCGAGTAAGAGCTAATCATGTCTACAAGTGTTACGCATGAGAAGCTATGGAATGTGATATGACATACCGTCGTGATGTTCAGAGTGATATGATAAGATGGAGAGACTTGACAGTTCAAAGTATATCGTTGTGACTGTTGTTTGCTATGGGAGTTGAAAGTTAACGGCTCTTGCAGGGAATACTGAAGATTCGTGTTGAGGTATAGCCTAGGGTCGAGACGCTGCTGAGAAGTGGCGGTTATGTTCCTGCAGCACAGAAAAAAGGGAGTTATAAGTTAGTGTTGTAAGGGGGGGAGAAGTATCGATTATAGTTGTGACACAATTCTATGCTTGTGGTATTTTGATATTCAGAGTTTAGGGGGAACGCATTTTTAGTTTAATAGAACAGCCTAAGTGGTGCTCAGTCTAGATTTACTACCTTAGTTACTACAGCTAGTTAAAATGAAGGTGGTCTCTTGGAACGTTAATGGCTTACGTTCACCGCAGAAACGTTGGAGAATACTTAGGCATCTCAAGAAGATGAAACCCGATATAGTCTTAATACAGGAGTCACATCTAGGCCAGGAGGATTTTTTCCGGATGAAAAAACTGTGGGTCATGGAGGTGCTGGGTTCACCAGCGATTGGCAAGAAAGCAGGGGTGTTGATCCTTATCAATGGGCAGTTTAATTGTCAAGTTCTGAGTTCTGAGTCCGATAACCAGGGCAGATGAGATCATGTAATGTTGAAGGTTCAGGAGACCCAGTATAGCTTATATAATATATATGGTCCGAATCATGGCAATACACGATTCTACAGGGAGCTTGAGGAACGAATTTTGCGAGATGACTGCCCCAATAAGATTGTAGGAGGGGATTTCAACACGGTCCTCAATACACTGGAGGACAGGAAGAGCAATGTCAGTGGGGGGCTGGGTGTCGGTCATCGAGATGGAGTGATGTCAAAATTGCTGCAGAATACTGGGATTGTAGATCCCTGGCGGCAACTCCACCCTGATGAAAGATGCTATTCCTTCTATTCACATGCGAGAGATTCGTGGTCACGAATAGATTATATTCTAGTGCACAATACACTGAGAGGGAAGGTAGAGCAGGCGAAGGTAGGAGATCTGGTGATAGCGGATCATGCGCCTGTAGAACTATTCTTAAGTGAGGATTATCCTAGGGGCCCGGATTACTTGTGGAGATTCCCTTCTCAGTTATTATCCCGAGAGGACTTCCAAAATAAGTTAGTAGGGTGGTGGGAGGAGTATCGGGAGGCTAACCAGGAGCATATGGAGGATCCAGGGTTATTTTGGCACGCCTCTAAGGCAGTGATGAGAGGAAGAATAATGAATTATATGTTTGGGATGAAAAAGAAGGTAACGAGTCAACAGGAGAAGGCTAGCGCAAGAGTTAGGTCCTCATATACGTCTTTTATAGGGAACCCCACTGAAGCAAATAAGAATAATTGGGTGGAAGCGCGACGTGATTTCGACATGATCACTAAAGAGAGGGAATCACTGCGATTATTGGCTTTTGAAGCTATCTTGCACAAGTTTGGCAACAAGTCGGGTTGACTATTAGCAAACCTGGCAAAGGGTAAGAGGCTCCCACAATTCATCTCGGCCCTTAAAAACTCTGACAATAAGGTGATTACTGACCCGGAAGGAATTAGTAAAATAGTGGGACAATATTATAAAACTTTATATGTGGACCAGACCAGTCCTAGTTTGGTTGATACCCTTTTAAATAAGGTACTATTACCATCAGTCACACAAGAGCAGGTAGCGCAGTTGAATGTGGAAATATCCATAGAAGAACTTCAGGCAGTTATTCGTAGTCTGGGTAATTCCAAAGCTCCAGGCCCTGATGGGTATACAGGGGAGTACTATAAAGGGTTGCTCACTCAGGTATCTCCAGTTATACTAAATCTTTATAACAAGGTGTTAGAGGGAAAAGAGCTTCCTGATAAAGAGAACATGTCCTATATTAAATTGCTACCAAAGGCAGGGAAGGATCCATTGCACCCAGGGTCATACAGGCCCATCTCCCTCATTAATGTGGACACAAAAATACTGTCAAAGGTGATGGCAGATCGTTTAGCGATCATATTACCTACTCTGATTGCCCCTGAGCAAGTGGGATTTGTGCAAGGAAGATCTGCAGTCACAAATTTACGAACTGTATTAACGGTGTTGGATAAGGTTAGTCAGGATCAGGGGAAGGGAGAGACTCCAGCCATGCTCACTATTGACGCAGAAAAGGCTTTTGACAATGTCAGGTGGGCATGGCTCGTGGCGGTACTGGACAAAATGGGGTTTGTTGGTCATTTTAGGAATTTTGTATCCAAACTATATGTAAATCCCAAAGCTAGAGTATACACACAGGGTTTTCTTTCAAATCCTTTTTCTTTACAGAAAGGCACACGCCAGGGGTGCCCCCTATTTTTTAATTTGGCTTTAGAGCCGTTAGCCAGGAGATTGAGCCAGTCTGACCTCTTTTGAGGGGATTAGTGTGGGAAAAAATGTCTAAAGGCAGCTTTATTTGCAGACGACATTATTCTTTTTTTTAAATAAACCTAAGGAGCAGGTAATGAAAATTTTTGAGGAACTCAAAGAGTTTGGCACAAATTTAGGATATCGAGTTAACATGGCAAAATGTGAGCTGTTAAGGTTTTTTCCTGATACCAAAAATACTCGGCTCTGGGTAGAAACACTTCCGGTCACCAAGGCCAAGTCACATATTACATACTTGGGCATCAAGGTGGGAAAACAGCCTCACTCTCTGTATCAGCTGAACTTTCCAACATTGATCGCTAAGATATTAGCAGACTTGGATAGGTGGATCAACCTCCCGCTTTCTTTGATAGGTCGCTGTCATCTTATAAAAATGATGGGGATGTCCAGATTATTATACCCGCTGCAAACCATTCCTCTTTTACTTAGGCATGCTGATATACAACGCTTAGAAAGGGGCTTCACAAGATTTCTGTGGAGAGGAAAAAGGCCACGTATTTCCCTAGACAAGTTAAAGTTGAGAAGGGAGCATGGGGGACTGAATTTCCCTGACGTTAGGGGCTATAACCTAACATGCTTGAGTCGTCATCTGCTTGATTGGGCTAACAAAACATCCTATTACTCCAATCTGAAATTGGAAATACAACTGGCTTCACCTTGGGATCTCATGGCGTTAGTACACACAAGTATACCCAAGCTTCCCGTATTCATTAAGAGGTCACTACTGTTGAGGGACACGATCCTTACATGGAAAATTCTGAGGAAACAGTTTCAACTGTGTTATCAATTTTCCAAGCATTTCCCGCTACCTCATAACCCAGGATTTCAAGCGAGTGATAGCAGCAGGTTATTAGACATGTGGATTCAGAAAGGGATAATAACTAAGGCAGGTGACCTGTTCAAAGAAGGGGAGAATCGTTGGGCCACCTTACAGGAACTAGAAGAGAAGTGGGGCCTACAGAAGTTAAACTTTTTACCTTATATGCAGATTAGGAGATATAGTCTTGTGAAGTCTTGTGAAGGATTTGTCCAGGGAGTGGAATAGGACTGAGTTTGACATATTCCTTAAAACTTGTGGCAGGCCCACAATCACCTCATTATATCATTTGCTTAGGGACAAATGGAGAGCTAAGGATAGGAAAAAGATATTTGACAAATGGAAAGCTTGGTTAGGTGAGGAAGATATATATCCTCACGTATGTTCGGGTTTAGCTGACTTGTACCGAGCGGTTACTAATGAGCAATGGCGTGAGACGCAGTTCAAAATACTGCACCATGCAACCTATGGCTTCAATATCCCAGCTAAACAAGGTTATACAGGCAGGTTGTTGGCCTGCCCCAAGTGTAAATTAGTGGGGTCAGATTTGTTTCATGGGCTCTGGGCATGTCCGTTACTGGTTGATTTTTGGACACAGATGAGTAAGATTTTAAGTGACATCAGCGGATTTAAAGGGAAAATTTCTCCAATGTTGGTCATCACACACACAATTGTCCAACCTAATCTAACAACAGGTGATGGCAGAGAGGGTGGAATCTCTCATCTAGCTTTGTTGGGTCATAAACTCTTGATGGTAGCAAAGCGTTGCATATTGAAGTTATGGTTGGAATCGGCAGTGCCATCACGGGATATGGTCGTCTCTCAATTAAAACATGTATTCCACCTAGAATGGCTTGAAGCACTAAATAACAAGGAACTTCTAGGTAGAAAACGTTATCAGGGGTGCAAGAAGTTTCTGATTGCTTACATCCCTGTTTCAGAGTATCCTCGAATTATGTCTCCATTCAAATTAACCTCCTAGTATCTGACGGAAGATTTAAAGGGGGGTCTAGGTCACCTGAAGGTAGACTAAATTAGGCTGAATATTTAGGGTAGTTAGGCTTGTTATTCAAGGTAGAATCCTTCGTATAGGGCTGAGGTCAGGGAGGGTCGGGAGGGGGGAGGTGATAGGTTGTGGTGAACTAGAGGGTGGGGGGTTAGGGGGTGGGTGGGGTCATGTAATTGGATGTTTCAATTTTGTTGCATTGACAATTGTACTTAGAGCATAAGTATGTTTGTTAACTGTTTATTGATTTCCTTGATACAAATGTCAAATATTGATGTAAAATTGACATGATTCTTGATATGTCAATGATGTCATACATAAGGAAAAAATAATGTAAAATCAATAAAGAAATGTGGGAAAAAAATATATATATAATGACGTCTATGTAGCGCCGCCAGAGTACCAGACTCGTCCCCAGCAGTGGTCGTATGACGACAGATTCCCACTGTGCCATGAATAAATTGGCATAGCTGGGGGCGAATCTGGTACCCATGGCGGTGCCTTGGCGTTGTACATAAAAGTCCCCATTGAAGGTAAAATAGTTATGGGTCAATATATATTTGACCCCTTCTGTCAAAAAAGATATCTGTTCCCCTTTCATAGTGTTATATGAGACGAGTTGCTGGTGAAGGGCCTCCAATCCTTGTGTGTGATCGATAATTGTGTACAGGGAACTTACGTCCAATGTACCCAAAATCCATTCCTTTTTATAATTAATTCCCTCCAATATTTTAATTATGTCAGTTGTGTCTTTGATATATGAAGGTATGGTTTTTACAACGGGCTGTAGTACTTTGTCAATGTATCTGGACAGATTTGAAGAGATGGAATTAATCCCTGAAATTATAGGTCTTCCTGGGGGCTTTCTCAAATCTTTATGGATTTTGGGAATGCAATATAGTACTGGTAATCTTTTCTGGGTGTCCATAATATATTTAGCTTCCTGTTCTAGAAGGATACCAGAGGCAGTTCCCATTTTTACAATATTGTGCAAGTCGTTTGGAGTATTCTTCTGTGGGGTCATGTTTGAGTTTAACATACACTCACCTAAAGAATTATTAGGAACACCTGTTCTATTTCTCATTAATGCAATTATCTAGTCAACCAATCACATGGCAGTTGCTTCAATGCATTTAGGGGTGTGGTCCTGGTCAAGACAATCTCCTGAACTCCAAACTGAATGTCAGAATGGGAAAGAAAGGTGATTTAAGCAATTTTGAGCGTGGCATGGTTGTTGGTGCCAGACGGGCCGGTCTGAGTATTTCACAATCTGCTCAGTTACTGGGATTTTCACGCACAACCATTTCTAGGGTTTACAAAGAATGGTGTGAAAAGGGAAAAACATCCAGTATGCGGCCGTCCTGTGGGCAAAAATGCCTTGTGGATGCTAGAGGTCAGAGGAGAATGGGCCGACTGATTCAAGCTGATAGAAGAGCAACGTTGACTGAAATAACCACTCGTTACAACCGAGGTATGCAGCCAAGCATTTGTGAATCCACAACACGCACAACCTTGAGGCAGATGGGCTACAACAGCAGAAGACCCCACCGGGTACCACTCATCTCCACTACAAATAGGAAAAAGAGGCTACAATTTGCACGAGCTCACCAAAATTGGACTGTTGAAGACTGGAAAAATGTTGCCTGGTCTGATGAGTCTCGATTTCTGTTGAGACATTCAAATGGTAGAGTCCGAATTTGGCGTAAACAGAATGAGAACATGTATCCATCCTCTGATGGCTACTTCCAGCAGGATAATGCACCATGTCACAAAGCTCCAATCATTTCAAATTGGTTTCTTGAACATGACAATGAGTTCACTGTACTAAAATGGCCCCACAGTCACCAGATCTCAACCCAATAGAGCATCTTTGGGATGTGGTGGAACGGGAGCTTCGTGCCCTGGATGTGCATCCCTCAAATCTCCATCAACTGCAAGATGCTATCCTATCAATATGGGCCAACATTTCTAAAGATGCTATCAGCACCTTGTTGAATCAATGCCACGTAGAATTAAGGCAGTTCTGAAGGCAAAAGGGGGTCCAACACCGTATTAGTATGGTGGTCCTAATAATTCTTTAGGTGAGTGCATGTAATCCCATCCTCCAACTGTCTCAAACATTCCTGTGTATAATCATCTGTATTAGGATTACGATGGCTCCTCCCTTATCAGCTGGTCTTATTGTGATTTCATTGATCGATTGCAACAGTTTTATCGCCTCCATTTCCTTTTTTGTGAGATTATGTTTTATATTATGTCCCTTTGCTCTCCTCAAATCATGAGGCTAATTTCTTGCTTAGGTATTTTTTGGATGTCACCTTCAAATCTGTGTGTTGATAACTAACACAATCCACATCCCCATTAGTCTCTCTCATCACTGGATTCTTGATGATGAAGTACTTTTTTAAACTTAATTTTCTGACATATTTCCCCACCCCTATATAGGTAGAGAACTTGTCTAGCTTAGTAGTGGGGGCATATTTCAAACCTTTGTTAAGCAGAGTTATTTGTGCATTTGTGAATTGAGCATTGCTCAAGTTAACTACATTCAATGTGATTTCTGTTGGTTGTACCTGTTTCTTCTTAGAGTGCCTTCCTCTGCGAATCTCCCTTTGTTTGTGTACGATTGTGTCCTCGTGTGTCCCCTCATCTTGTAATTCTGAGGTAGATAGTGGTTCTGTGGTGGGTAATGGTGATTGTGATTTTGTCTCTGTGGTATATCCCTCACAGGTGTTTGTCGTTGTCTTAGGTTGTATTGGTGTGTCTGCCTGTGTTCCCTCACGGGGTCGGTGTACGTGTTTTCAGTTTGGTCCTGTGGTGGGGGGGGGGGGGGGTGTATGGTCTAAAAAAAGGGGAGATGAAAGTGACTCATATCGGTTAGAGGTGGATATATTATATTGATTTGGATATGCTCTATTATTTGTATCATGCGTCCCTTGTGATTGTGTAGGTTCGTTATTAGTGTCCTCCTCTATAATAGTGTTGCAAATATTATTTGTGCTAGAATTTTTCAATTTTTTTGATTTTTTATTTATAAATCTCTTTCTCTAATGTGTCCAAATTTCTACATATTCTTTGTTGCCATTTGTGTACTTGCTCTGTGTTTGGAAATTGATCTACTGTTTTTTTTTCAAATCTGTTAATTGTTCTATAATTTCAGCCAGAATTTGTGTACGTCTATTAATAATAATGTGAATCAGATTACTAAACTGTGCTTTAAGGAAAGTATCCCACTCTTTTTTGAAGGTGTCGTTTAGTAGGTCTGATGCTGGTGTTTTGGTTAGTGTCAGACCCTTGGGGATCAGTCCACTCTGTATATATTGATTTAGAGCTCTTATTTCCCATTTGTTGCGCAATTGCTTATGTAAGAGTTTTTCTAAATTCCCAAAACATTCATCAATATTTTTCTCAGGTTTATCACAATTATCTACAGATGTATCAAAGTTATAAGTCTCAATCATCTTGTATTTGCTGTCCATATGTTGCCATATATCCATAATGGGTCAGTGGGAGCTCAACCAAAAAGGGATGTTAAGCAAGAAAGACGGAGAAGATGGTGGCTCACTCACTGTTCCACGTTTGAAAGGTGCACTACCCCACAGCACTCCCTGAATGCTGGTATAAGTGATTGATTGGTTAGTGAGAGAATTTGGGGGTCACTTAATATATGGCAAATGGACAGATGTATAAAGGTTTATCAAAGATACTTTATCAAATATACTCGCTAGACATAGTTAAAAAATTAAAACATACTTAATAATAAAAACCACAATTCATGATAACATCTGTTATACACTGTACTGGTCTGTAATACCAAACACATCCACTATACACTCTACTGCTCTGTAATACCAAACACATCCGCTATACACTGTACTGGTCTGTAATACCAAACACATCTGCTATACACTGTACTGCTCTGTAATACCAAACACATCCACTATACACTGTACTGCTCTGTAATACCAAACACATCCGCTATCCACTGTACTGCTCTGTAATACCAAACCCATCCACTATACACTGTACTGCTCTGTAATACCAAACACATCCTCTATACACTGTACTGCTCTGTAATACCAAACACATCCACTATACACTGTACTGCTCTGTAATACCAAACAGATCCACTATACACTGTACTGCTCTGTAATACCAAACACATCCACTATACACTGTACTGCTCTGTAATACCAAACACATCCTCTATACACTGTACTGCTCTGTAATACCAAACCCATCCACTATACACTGTACTGCTCTGTAATACCAAACACATCCTCTATACACTGTACTGCTCTGTAATACCAAACACATCCACTATACACTGTACTGCTCTGTAATACCAAACAGATCCACTATACACTGTACTGCTCTGTAATACCAAACACATCCACTATACACTGTACTGCTCTGTAATACCAAACACATCCTCTATACACTGTACTGCTCTGTAATACCAAACACATCCACTATACACTGTACTGCTCTGTAATACCAAACACATCCACTATACACTGTACTGCTCTGTAATACCAAACACATCCACTATACACTGTACTGCTCTGTAATACCAAACACATCCACTATACACTGTACTGCTCTGTAATACCAAACACATCCACTATACATTGTACTGCTCTGTAATACCAAACACATCCACTATACACTGTACTGCTCTGTACTTGGTGAGCTGTGAGGAGGTGGCAGCGCTCTCCTGAGCTCCGGTGAATACAGCTTGGAGGTGCCAGGAGTTGGACCCCCACAGATAGGACTGTAGCGGTCAGAGGAGGGAGAGACTGCAAAGCAGGATTCAAGTACAGTACAGCGGACTAGGAGACTGAAGCAAAAACCGGCTTTATTAAGAAGCAAAATGAAACTGCCGGAAAACCTGAGTAACAATACAGTACCACCGCACCAGAGGCACAATGGTTCAAAGACAGGAATGGTATTAACAGGTGAACATAAATCAACAACAATGGCAATGGAGTTTTGCATATACACAGAATGAGCTAAACAGTAAGCAGTCAGCTTGCAAGCTACTCTCAACACTTATTTCCTATCTAGCCCTGCTACTCAGGGGACACTTCTACAGCGCACTGACTAAGTCCCTGACTCTATAACCTATCACAGAAAAGCACCGGTGCCACTCACAGTTCTGCAGATTCTCCTGGATCCAATAAGATGCAGTCTGGATCCAGGTCCGGTTCTTGCTTGGTTGTCTTTCTCTCTCTGGTCACAACAGATGCAGATCTCCACCTAGTTCCACCTCTGGCAGGAAGGATCCGGCTTGTACTGGTCTCTACACACGGTCCCACTCCTCTGGAACACACAGTGAAGTCCTCTGTGTGCAGCTCCACAGCTGTCAGGAAAATCACAGCTAATATAGCCTCCTGCTGCTCCAGTCTTTTATCTCAGCAAGGCCCCAGCAACTTCTGGAACAGCCCGGGAAAAACTTCTTAACTCTTTCTTAGCCTCTGGCCAGCACAACTCAGGTTCCTGTTTAGTCACAGTGGCCTCTGGTGGCCGGAGGGAAACATGACAGTCTGCATAGATATAAGTGCTGGAAATGCTGCTGGTTGATTCAGGGCTGCCTCTTACATGTCTCCCCACTTAAAGGTGGCCGTCCTCGGCCTCGCTATATAGTCCATGAAAAACAAAAGGGGTTAATGAAACATTTAAACGGCAGTACAACACTGTCCACAATACCTACAGGCAGACCAAATGAAATCATCAGCAGCGTACCTGTTTGGTGGAACCCCTGCAGTAGACCTACTGGATCTCCGGAGGTTTTGACTATCTGCTAGGACCTGACTTTCTCCACTGGGAGTTGTTAACCTGGGCTCTTCCATTACAGCAGGAGATCTGGGTGTAGTCGCGGGTTCCTCCTCACTGCGAGACGGTAGTGGTTCTGTAGCAGGAGCCTCATTACCTAGGGGACCGCAGTGTCAGGAACAGTCCACCAGTCTTCACATTCGTTTCCATCTGAGATAACATATTCTGGGTATGGGGTAGGAGGAGAAGGTGTCCTCTGAATAGGTGCAGGATCTGCGGACCGGCATGGCCGTAGCATATTCCTATGTAAAGTCCGTGAAGCAAACTCCTCATTTTCAACTTGCACTTCGTAAACCGGACCATTAGGGTACACACTCTTGATCACTTTGTATGGCTGTACTTCCCAACGCTCACTCAATTTGCCTCTGGGGCATTTCTCTCGTACCAGGACCCGGTCTCCAGGCTTCAGTGGCACCTCCTGGACTGGAGGACGGTCCGTATGAGTTCTCTCCTGTAACCGCTGGCCTGCCAAACGGCGGATGGTCTGGAGTCGCTGACGGTGTTCTTTCACCCATGAGGTGGTTGATCGCTCCATTAGGTCTTATGGCTGTTCCAGGTTCAATTCAACGATTTTTCTACCAGCTCTCCCAAACAGTAACCTATACGGTTTGTAACCGGTGGTAGTATGGACCCGATTATTGTAGGCCCAAACTAGTTCCACCAGGTAATCAGGCCAGTGTGCCCTTTTGTCTTCCTCTAGCGTTCTCAGCATTTGTAGCAGCGTCCGGTTGAAGCGCTCACAGGCCCTATTCCCTTGGGGATGATAGGGGGTCGTTCTGGATTTTTCAATACCGTACAGTCGGTGTAGCTCCTCTATTACTTTCCCTTGAAAGCACGCCCCTTGATCTGAGTGGATCCGCTTGGGACACCCGTAGACCCGGATGAAATCCTGACAGATAGCACGTGCTGCGGACTCAGCCGTCTGATCCCGAGTTGGGGAGACTACTGCAAATTTGGAGAAGTGGTCAACAATGACCAGGCAGTACTGTGGACCACTTGATGATTGTCCCACGATTGTCCAGCCGTTCCTCTCAACAACTCATTCAGAGGGCCTGCTATCTTGGCATAGTCTTTGATGAACCGCCGGTAGTACCCGGTCAGTCCAAGGAAGGCCTTCAACTCCCGTAGTGTTCTGGGCACTAGCCATTGTCGTATTGAAGCCACTTTGTCTTGGGACACCCTATGGCTCAAGTACTCGATCTCCCTCTTACAGAGATTACACTTCTTTGGCTTTACCTTCAGGCCATGGGATCGCAGTCGCTCGAGTACCTGCCATTCAGGTGTTCTTGAAAAGTAGCAGAGTATACGATGTCGTCCAGGTATATCAGAGTGGCTTCAAAATTCAGGTCTCCCAGGCATCTCTCCATCAGCCGCTGGAAGGTCCTCGGGGCATTAGTCAGCCCAAATGGCATCCTGTTGAATTTGAATAGTCCCATGGGGAGTATGAACGCCGTCTTTGCCTTGTCTTGCTCGGCCACTGGTACCTGCCAGTACCCGCTTGCCAGGTCCAAGGTAGAGAAGTATTTGGCTCGTCCTAGAGCAGTCAGAGACTCCTCGATATGTGGCAGAGGAAATGAGTCTCGCGCGGTGCATGCATTCAACCGCCGGTAATCCACACAAAACCGAATAGTGCCATCCTTCTTCTTAACAAGCACCACTGGGGCTGCCCAAGGGCTCTGGCTACCCCGCACCACTCTGGAATCTATCATCTGTTTCAACAACGTTTTCACTTCCTGGTACAACTTGGGCGGAATCTGCCGATATCTTTCCCGAATTGGAGGAGTGTCCCCCATCGGTATCTCATGTGTGATAGCATCCGTGCAGCCAAAGTCATCGGCGTGACGGGCGAATGCAGCCTGATTCTCCCACAGCATGTTTTCAACTGCTTGCCATTGGTCTGAACTGAGAGCCTTCACATCTATTTCCATTTGATCCAAGATGGTTCTCCCATTCCATTCTGGGGTCGGCATCTCTTCTACACTGGCAGTAAAGGGGTCCAAACAGCATCACCTACTGGAGCTAGAGTCACTTCTCTCCGACTCAATACTTCTCCCCGATGTAGGTACACACGAGCCAGTTCCACTCCTGGCGTCAAGGAAACTTCTAGATGTCCCATATTCACAGCTCTTATGGGTACTCGTCCGTTCTGGACCACTCCCAGTGTTCGGGCCCCAGGACATCCTGACACCAACTCTCCTAGGGCCGTCGGTTCTATTAACACCTCCATACCTTCAAGATTGCGGAAGGTTCCCACGGGTAACGTCAAAACAGTCTCCCGTCCAGGGGGGATGGTGAGGGTAGCCTTTCCTGACGCTCGGATCGTTCCCACAGACTGGTGTGCTGGGACACTTTTTTGTGTCCCACAGAATCGGATCAGCCGTTGAAACGCTTTCTGAGTAGGTTTGTGCGGAGTGGCTTGCTTCCTATAGCCTGGCCCCCGTTTGGTGAACATTATCTGATCTAATTCTCGCAGAATGTTCATGCCCATTATCACAGGCACATCTTCTTTGAACAACTCAGGGACCAACAGGATACATTTCCGTCCCACTTCTTGCCCACATAGCCGTACAGTCATCCACACGACTCCTGTGACATGGATCTGTTGTTGATTGGCCGCTGTAACCCGGACCAGCGTCTCTCGCTCTGGCTTGGCCAGCGCTTGGAAGTAACGGTAGAAGAGTGACTCAGGCATAGTCGTTACTTGTGACCCGGTATCCACTAAGCAGTCGACCGGAATGCCTTCAAATTCAGCTCGAATGGTGGGACACCCTGCGACCAGGTGTTCGGAGCCATACTGGGTATCTTGGCTCTCCACCTCCCCCACAGTACGCCCCACTACTGCGGGGGCATGAAGTTTAACGGTGGCTCTGGGCGTCTAGCTACATCACTCCGATAATCTCTGGCATAATGTCCATAATTTCCACACCGCCAACACTGTGCGCCTTGATAGCCTTCTCCTTGTCTGCGTATGGGGGGTGCCCTTAGGACTTGATTGACGGGCCTCCTTGGAGGATATTGAGAAGCTTGGTGAGAAGGTAAATTAGGGTGAGGATATTATGATATAGGAACCCATGGGGGCGCCTGATAAATTTGTTGTCGGGCCAGGTAGGCAGTTTCAGGGGTATAGTGCGACTCCATCAGTTTTTCCAGGTGTGTCAACTTTTCGTGCATAGCACTCAGAGAGCTCTGTAAGTCTTGTACTACTCTGACTAGGACCTCTTCGCTCTTTGAAACCTCGGGGGAAGTGACGGTCTGGGTCCGTATCACTCCGGACACATAACTTTCTTCTTTGCTCCGTGCCACTGCCTCTGCTAATATTTGTCTAAAGGTTAGTGTAGAGTCCACCCTAACTCGTTCCTGCAGGGCCCGTTTCAGGGGAGTGCTGTAGAGTCCCAGAATGAATTGTTCCCACAAGATCCGATCTGCAGTTCCCATGGCGGTTACTCCGCCCGCCTCTTTTTTCTGCACCTCGGCCAACACTTCCTGTAGCGCTATTGCACACTGCGAGACACCTTCGTCTTCCCGCTGAATTTGGTAAAAGAATTTCGCCCTGAGGTGCCCTGCGCTGGCTGTTTCACCGTATATTTCTTCAAGGGATCTCTTTTAAAGGGAATCTGTCACCTATTTTGACCATATAAAACCGTTAATATAATTAAAGTACCTTCTTACCTACATGTGTCTTCTTTCTTCTATTCAACTTTTCATTCTTATTAAAAAGCGATTTTTCTGATATGCAAATGAAGTCTCAAGGTGCCCAGAGGGGCGTTATTACTCTGCTCTAGTGCCCAGTAACGCCCACCTGCAGTGCCCAGCCCGCCTTTCTTCCAAGCCCAGCACGCCTCCTAAGAAATACATTTCCTCCCACATACTTGCCGAACGGCGCCGCCCCCTCCACTAAGTCATTTAATTTAACCACTGCATCGTCTGTGCTCCATCCTCTCTTTGCCTATGACACTGCCCACTGTCATTTAATGTATTCACTGCACACACCGGCCCTTGCTTCCTCCTCTCTTGTCCTCCGAAATCCCGCACAGGCGCAGTATCGCTGAGTGCCTGCGCCTACACGATACTCCTGCTCCAGAGCCCAGTGATGTAATCAGAGCACTGTTGCCTCTGAGAGATTCTAGAGGAGGAAGCAAGGGCCGGTGCGTGCAGTGAATAAATTAAATGATGTAGTGGGGGGGGGGTGGGGGGGGGGGGGGGGCGGCGCTGTAGGCCAAGAGAGGAGGAAACAAGGGCCGATGCATTTAATAAATTAAATGACGTAGTGGGGAGGGGGGCGGCGCCGTAGGCAAAGAGAGGAGGGAGCACAGACGATGCAGTGAATAAATTAAATTACGTAGTGGGGAGGGGGCGGCGCCGTAGGCAAAGAGAGGAGGGAGCACAGACGTTGCAGTGAATAAATAAAATTACGTAGTGGGGAGGGGGCGGCGCGGTTCGGCAAGTATGTGGGAGGACATTTATTTCTTAGGAGGCGTGCTGGGAGTGGAAGAAAAGCGGGCTGGGCACTGCAGGGGGGCGTTACTGGGCACTAGAGCAGAGTAATAACGCCCCTCTGGGCACCTTGAGACTTCATTTGCATATCAGGCTACTTTCACACTAGCGTTCGATCGGATCCGTTCTGAACGCATCTGATCATAATAATGCAGACGGAGGCTCCGTTCAGAACGGATCCGTCTGCATTATATTGTCAAAAAAAAGTGTGAAATTAGCCTGAGCGGATCCGTCCAGACTTTTACATTGAAAGTCAATGGGGGACGGATCCGCTTGAAGATTGAGCCATATTGTGGCATCTTCAAACGGATCCGTCCCCATTGACTTACATTGTAAGTCTGGACGGATCCGCACGCCTCCGCACGGCCAGGCGGACACCTGAACGCTGCAAGCAGCGTTCAGGTGTCCGCCTGCTGAGCGGAGCGGAGGCCAAACGGTGCCAGACTGATGCAGTCTGAGCGGATCCGCATCCATTTAGACTGCATCAGGGCTGGACGGAAGCGTTCGGGTCCGCTCGTGAGCCCCTTCAAACGGAGCTCACGAGCGGACAGCCGAACGCTAGTGTGAAACTAGCTTTAGAAAGATCGCTTTCTTTTAATAAGAATGAAAAGTTGAATAGAAGAAAGAAGACACATGTAAGTAAGAAGGTACTTTATTGCACATTGCTATGTTAACGGTTTTATATGGTCAAAATAGGTGACAGATTCCCTTTACTGTATTGCGCGTGGCTTCCGTTTGTAGTAGGACATTTTGTTGGGCCTCACCCTCTAGAGCGGCCAAAGCAATTTCTACTTGTAGTTCTTCAGTGCTCTGTAATCTTGACACCCAGTCCGACAGTGACATGTTCTGGCTATCAAATTTGGGTAGCAAGTTAAACAACGTGCCAATAGGGAGGGCCCTTGCAGGGGTTCCACCATTGCCTGAGGTGCTCACATTAGCATCATGCACATTGCCTTCAGCCGCCTCCATCTCTGTGCCAGTACCCTGCTCGCAGCGCCACTTGTAGCGGTCAGAGGAGGGAGACCGCAAAGCAGGATTCAAGTACAGTACAGCAGACAAGGAGACTGAAGCAAAAACCGTCTTTATTAAGGAGCAAAATGAAACTGCCGGAAAACCTGAGTAACAATACAGTACCACCGCACCAGAGGCACAATGAGTCAAAGACAGGAATGGTATGAACAGGTGAACATAAATCAACCACAATGGCAATGGAGTTCTGCATATACACAGAATGAGCTAAACAGCAAACAGTCAGCTTGCAGGCTACTCTCACTACCAATTACCTATCTAGCCCTACTACCCAGGGGACGCTTCTACAGCGCACTGACTAAGTCCCTGACTCTATAACCTATGACAAGAAAGCACCGGTGCCACTCCCAGTAGGGTGACCACATTTCCAAACTGCCATTCAGGGACACCCGCCCCGGCCCCCCCCCGCACCCATGTCCACTCCCCCAAAAATATGATTTTTGATACTTTTTTAAAAAAATTAAGTCACTTAGTGACAGCGGCGTACTTTGTACTTACGCTGGCAAGTTCATTGCATCGAAGTTATGCTTGAGATTGCTATAAACATAACTGCCTGTGCATTGTTCAGTGATTTGTGATTGTGCCCTGCATTGTCATGCTTGGTATTTGAATTTAAATTTGATTTGATTTAAAACAAATTCACCCTGTTTAGTGTCCCCTCAGTTCTCTGTGTGTCTCCTTTATTAGTGTCCCCTCAGTTCTCTGTGTGTCTCCTTTATTAGTGTCCCCTCAGTTCTCTGTGTGTCCCCTTTATTAGTGTCCCCTCAGTTCTCTGTGTGTCTCCTTTATTAGTGTCCCCTCAGTTCTCTTGTGTGTCTCCTTTATTAGTGTCCCCTTTATTAGTGTCCCCTCAGTTCTCTGTGTGTCTCCTTTATTAGTGTCCCCTCAGGTGTCTGTCTCCTTCATCAATGTCCTCTCAGTTCCATGTGTGTCACCTTTATTAGCGTCCCCTCTGTTCCCTGTGTCACCTTCATTACTGTTGTCTTAGCCCGGACTTACTAGCGGGAGCCGAGGTCAGGAGGACTCAGAGGAGGTCTTGGTCTGTGCCACTGCCGCGGTACTGGTAGGTGACGGTGAGTGACTCACTGCCTGCCCTGTACGAATCGATGCTGCTGCGCTGGCTCTCTCTGCTGCAAGAACCGCGGCGGCAGCTGGAGGAGGAGGAGGTGGGGGTGGAGTCGGAGCCGCAGAGAGAGCGGGACATGGTGACGTCACTGGTTGCTACACGCCAAGCGGGGCAGCCGTAGCAACCAGTGATTTAGGATGAATTAATTACAACAGCACTGCGGCAGCCAGTGGTGTACACACAATCCATGGGGCCCCGGTGCGAAACTGATCCATGGGGCCCCTCCCCGTTGACGCCCCCCCCCAACCTGCCGCCGCCCCCGCCGCATGCAAATCTATGTGTGTGTGTGTGTGTGTGTGTATATATATATATTATATACTGTATAATACTATATACAAGAGGATGATATTTGGTATAACATCTTCTTGTATATAGCGATATAGTGGACCACGCTGATGATATAACCTAGGTATCTCCTTATATGGGTATATATGTACAGCTGGTATAAGTTATACATCTTAATATACCAGAAGATGTAGTACTTATACCAGGCCAGCTCACATATAATAATATACAGAACATACCAAGGCCAGATAGTAACTCTTACCTGACCTGGCTCAGGCTGAAAGCTGCTGAATGGACCTGCTGAAAGTCTGCGGCAACTGGCAAGGCTGAATGCTGGCTGGGCTCAGTGTGGGCTCTGGCTGGCTGAATGAGCGCTGCTCTGGGGCCTGGCTCAGGCTGGCAGAGAGAGAGAGAACAAGGTGGGGTGAGTGACTAGTATAGAGTCAGACTACTAGGCAAGTGGGCAGTGGCGGACTAGCAGTGGCTCCCACGCTCCTCTGTTCCCAACTTCCTGCGGACCTGCAGCGCTGATAACATTGTGATGTTACGTAAGTGCGTGCAACTGCGACCCCTGTATGTACGCCCCAACTACAACTCCCAGCATCACCAGACAGCAGCATGCCTAAATTTGTATTTCCACCAGGTCTAGAGAGCCACAGGCTGAAGACTAATGCAAGAACAAGAAGGTATACCCCAATGTGCGCAGTCTGTTCATCCCTTTATAAGCAGATGTAGCAGAGCAGAGTTAACAAATTGCCTCAACCATAACTATGTACTTTTACCCAGAACTGCAGGTGTCAGCATCAGGTACCAGCAATGCATTTCCCACGTAAAACCAGCTCTGCTACATTATGTACTAGAGCTGGTTTTGTCATGCATTTATTTTGCCTTCATATGGTAAAATACTTCATTGGCCTATCAACGGCTTTATAACTAAGGCTACTTTCACATTGGCGTTTTGAATTCCGTTTATGAGATCCGTTTCAGGGATCTCACAAACGGTTCAAAACGGATCAGTTCAGCCCCAATGCATTCTGAATGGATAAGGATCCGTTCAGAATACATCAGTTTGCCTCCGTTCCACCTCCATTCTGCTCTGGATGCGGACACCAAACGGATCCGTCCTGACTTACAATGTAAGTCAATGGGGACGGGTCAGTTTTCACTGACACAATATGGTGCAAGTGAAAACTGATCCGTACCCCATTGATTTTCAATGTAAGTCAGGACGGATCCGTTTTGACTTAGAATTTTTAAAAAAAAGAATAATGCAAACGGATCCGTCCGACTTACACTTAGACTTTTTTTTTACATAGTAATGCAGACGGATCTGCACCTAACGCAGGTATGAAAGTAGCCTATTAACTCTGCTATATTTCTGTAGCCTGAAACCTCTGACTGCACAGTTGGGCTGAAACTACTACACCCAACATGTTCTGGCAGTAATAGTAAATGGATATTGGTGCAATTCTGAGCTACTAGTCTATGTATTATATAGACTAGTAGCTCAGAATTGCACCAATATCCATTTACTATTACTGCCAGAACATGTTGGGTGTAGTAGTTTCAGCTCAACTAACTGGGCAGTCAGAGGTTCCAGGCACCAGGCTACAGAAATATAGCAGAGATAGAGCCACTAGCCAGCCCCCATCAGACTCTACTCTGAGTCTACTCTGAAGTTCTGAACTTACTCACCAATTATGGTGAGCTATTATGAAGACCTTTTTTTATTTTTACAAATCTTATCTTCTTGCGGCATCGGCTTCTTCGCGCAGCGCTCGCGCTCCTACAAATCTTTTCTGGCGCCTTCTCCCTGCTGCGTCTCGGCGTCGTTGTGCGCCTGCGCAGCCTAGGGAAACCTCATGTTCGGTGCGGCCGCCCGGGGAGGAGACTCAGGGGGAGGAGACTTAATGGAGGGTCGGGCTGGCCTGGCTGGCACTGAAGCGCAGCGCAGAAACGCAACACTGGGCGGCGGGCCCCGGGCCGGCAGGCAGCGGCAGTGAATGTTGCAGAGTGCAGACTGGCAGGCAGGCAGTTGATTCCGGGACTCTCTATTGTCCCGGTTTGAAGGCTCCCGGGACACGGGACAAAAACGTAAATTACGGGACGATCCCGGGCAAACCGGGACACGTGGTCACGCTAACTCCCAGTTCTGCAGATTCTCCTGAGTACAATAAGATGCAGTCTGGATCCAGGTCCGGTTCTTGCTTGGCTGTCTTTCTCTCTCTGGTCACAACAGATGCAGATCTCCACCTAGTTCCATCTCTGGCAGGAAGGATCCAGCTTGTACTGGTCTCTACACACGGTCCCACTCCTCTGGAACACACAGTGAAGTCCTCTGTGTGCAACTCCACAGCTGTCAGGAAAATCGCAGCTAATATAGCCTCCTGCTGCTCCAGTCTTACTGTTATCTCTCAGCAGTCCATCTCTCCGTTATCTCAGCAAGGCCCCAGCAACTTCTGGAACAGCCCGGGAAAAACTTCTTAACTCTTTCTTAGCCTCTGGCCAGCACAACTCAGGTTCCTGTTTAGTCACAGTGGCCTCTGGTGGCCGGAGGGAAACATGACAGTCTGCATAGATATAAGTGCTGGAAATGCTGCTGGTTGATTCAGGGCTGCTTCTTACAGGACATCAATATCCAGTTCCTGGAAAACCCCTTTACATTCTTCAGCAGACCGCTATATGATAACATAAAGGTTCTGATGATCCCTTTAACACATCAGTTGATGAAAACACAATCTGAGAAGAGCAGCGCTATCAGTAATACCTGCCCCCGCTGTATAACACATAACGGGAGCAGTGACCCCCTCCCCGGATAACACACAGGTAAGTGTTCCCGGACTGACCTCATCAGAACCTGCATTGTGCCTCCACATGGAGGAGGTGTCATATGTCCTGAGAGACATCTGGAGGGACAGGAAGGACACATCTGCTTCTATGGGGCGGATTATGGGTCTGAGCAACTCCCAGGTTATACAGAGCTGTAATATGTACATGAGCCCTTACCGCCATAGAGCGCTCATCTCTGCCTGTGCTACATTACAGCTGTATGGCGGTATTATTACTGATGACCCCGGCTGTAATTTACTCAGAATGGAGACGATTACTGCTCGTTATCAATAAGTAATAATCAATACCAGCAGAATCCAGAGAAACCCTGAATGTAGTGTAATGTCTCCTATTAATCCATCCCCCAAATAACTGACTGAGCGAGGGCCACATGTGTCCTGTAGTAATGTGAGGAGGAGAACGGGGGCCACAGGGGCCACAATAGATGGTGGAAGAAGGAGACCGAGGGCCACAATAGATGGTGGAGGAAGGAGACTGAGGGCCACATAAGATGGTGGAGGAAGGAGAATGGAGGACAAAGGGGCCACAATAGATGGTGGAGGAAGGAGAATGGGGGCCACAGACTGAGGGCCACAGATGATGGAGGAAGGAGAGCTCTCAGCAGCTGATGACGCTGACACAAGTTCCTCCAGCTTTATGACTATTGTACATTCATGTTCTGCCATCATCACTGATTTATGACATGCCATAAAGTGAGGACACTCCTCAGGGTTCTGGATTTCTAGGACATGGACATATCATACAGCTGCCGCCATTCCTGACATCCACCACACACAAGAGGCGGCTTCTAGTGATGACATTTATGGATTTTACTAACAGCCGGGGACATTTTCTCTCCACAGTCACAATCTACAGACTTTATACTAACGCTCTGTGGACGCCTCACCCACATCTCATCTTCTTATTCTTACAGATTGGGCAGTAATTATCTACCAGACACTTCCTGCATCCAGTTGGCATCTGTAATAAGGAATAACCAGTCCCTGAAGACACTGGACCTGACTAATAACCGTCTGTCTGGTCCTGACTTCAGTGACTTGATGGAGGCTCTGTCCAGTCCGGCCTGCAGGATAGAGACATTACTGTGAGTATAAGAGACGTGTACAGGACGGAGACATGTGGGGCACACGTTATACATGGAGCTTATTCTATTTTATGCTCCGCACCATTGTTATGTCTATGAGATAAACTGCTGACCGCTCCTTGATATGTGACGTCTACTAATGTCTGACTAATGCCCCAGGTCTAGTGGTGTCAGCGCCCACCGCCCCCCTTACCTGCGCCCCTGATGTCGGCACAGTCTGTATAGAAGCGTCATCTGCAGCAGATTTATCATCTTCTCTCCACATCACTGAGATTTTACCTTTTGCTTTTTTCCCGACTTCTAAGAACCATAACGTTTTTACTTTTCCGTTCACGTTGCCGTCTGAGGGCTTCATGCGCTGCTGTATTTTGCGGTCCGTCTAGAGAAAAGTTCTATTCCTGTCCTCGAAATGGAGAAGAATAGGACGTTTTATGTTTTTCGAGACCACAGGACAGACTTCAGGGTGTGGGGGGCACACGGGGTAATGTCCGCACGTCTTGTGGCCCCGATGAGATTAATGGGTCTACATCAGATCCGCAGATCGGCTGCAGACTGAGACTACGGTCGTGTGCATGAGGCGCAAGATGGAGGTTTAATGGCCCCATTTAATTTACCATAACTTGTATTGAAAACACCGTAAAAAAAATTTTGGGGGGCTAAAATATCTAAATTTTTTGTTATTTTTTACGGTGTTGCCGGTGTGCCAAAACTGACCTGACGACCCTATCCTGAGGATCGGTACAATTACAGCGATACCACATTTATATGGTTTCTTTTATATTTTACTATCTTTAAAGTAATAAAAACCTTTGATAAATCTGAATGTCCTTCCCGGCCGTATCCGGACCCCATGGCCGCTTTCTATCTCCATCTACAGGGCGGAGGCTGGTTTTTGCCGGGCGAGCTGTAGTTTTTATTGCTGGCATTTTGGGTCACAAATAACTTTTTGATCTTTTTATTTTCTTATTATTTTCAGGGGGTGAAGTGACCAAAAACCAGCGATCGCTGTGCGGGACAATCACTTGTACATTTTACTAGTTCGGACATTTTCGGATGCGGCGACACCAATTATGCTTATTTTTTATTCTTTATTTTTAGATTTAAAATTGGGAAAGGGGGAGATTAGAATTTGTATTTTTTTAAGATTTTTTTGTTTTTTCTCTTTTAACTGTAACCGCGGGGTGTGGACAGACAAGGGTATATGAGGAAACACAGGGAAATCTATGGACACGTGAGCGGTCCACGGAGGACACGGACAGATCACTAGCATGTTAATCAGCCCGTACGGGGTCAGAACTCAGCCGCACTTCAGAAATGTTTTACATGTTTTAAAAGTAGTCACAAAAAAAACCTAAAAAACGCAGCAACATCAGCAGGTGACAGAACAGATTTTGTCCGTTTTCAGCCGCGTTTCTCTCTGGACGTCTGTGAAATGTTTTTCCTCTATAGTGAAAGATGTAAAACCGCCAGATCTCCAGCACGCCGCGCTGCTGAAAAGAGGCAGAAAAAACACATAATTAGAAAAACTCCAGGAATAAAACTCTTCTGTCTGATACTTTCCATAGACCTTTACTGCAAAAATCACCAAATCTCAGAAAACCCCAGTAAAAGCTGTGTGTGACCGCGGCCTCTGGAGGGCGCTGCAGATTGCAGTTTGTGGCCGCCTGGGATCTCGTATGTATCGGCATGTAAAGCTGGAGGCTTCAGCAGCATTCTGTGCGCTGTCCGCCTGCCACGTGTCACAGTATAAAGCCGCACATCACAGCCTACATTGTGACACGTCTATAACCACACGTGACATCATCACATATCGGGCTCCAGTAGAGAACGCTTCTCTCCATCTGTATCACTATTAGTGCCCCATCATTTCCTCTATTAGGCTGGTCCTGTAGGGGTTAAAGCATCTGATGTGCCACACTGTGATGTGGCATGACGAGTGCAGTATGTGGCGGTACTTTATATTGTAGTACAGGTATAATATACGGCTCAGACAGGTGACAGGGCTCTCAGTGAGATGATATCTCCTGCTACATGAGTCTGTGTGCGCCACCTAGTGGCTGTCAGGTGACCTGCGGCTGCCGAGGGTTTTCCTGACATTGATATAATGAGACATTGATATAATTTAGATAATTAGACAACGGAAAATAAGAAAACGTATTTTCTAGATCCTCTATGAAGGGAATGTGGTTTAGTGAAGTGGAGGCGTCGAGGTCCGGAAACTTCAGGTGTAACAACCAGCGATGGTGCATGTGGTCCCCTCATTAATGTACCTCCAAATAGATGTGTCTCCTGTCACTGCTCTGTGGTGTCCGGCCACGCTGCTTCTCCTGCTGGGGTTATTTTTAAGTATTTATGTGCAACACACACAGTTCTGGTACACACACAGCTCTACTATACATACACAGCTCTGCTATACACACATCTCTGCTATACACAGACAGCACTGCCATACACACATACAGCCCTGCTATACACACATACAGCTCTGCTACACATACACACTTAGCATCTTTACTGAAAACTCACATCTCCCTACACCAGTGACGGCTGTACAGTCTTCCTGCTTTGGCTCCTCCTATTGACGACATCATCAAAGGTCCTTAAGCTGTAGTCTTCATCTCCCTTCCGTACAGTGTAGGACCTTCCTCCCCCATGCACTGAACGGATGGTTCTCCTGCCTGCCGACTCTCTCACTGATCAGGCAGATCTGTATGTGCGCTCTGCCTGATCACTGATGAAGCAGTCAGGGTCTGGCCGTGCTGGATCTCCCTGACTGCTGTTTATAAGACTCTTTTAGCAAGATTTTTTCTTACTAAAAGGGCGTCTTATAAATTGTCAAATACGGTAAGTCTGATTTTCAGTGATGTGGTCCCGGTCATAGGAGAGAACTGCTGAAAAGTATCTGCATTGTAAATGTCTTCTCTGGGACTTTGATATTGATGGCCTGTCCTCAGGAACAATATCTGACTGGTGGGGGCCCCCGACACCCTGCCTATCAGGTGCTTAAAGAGGCAGCGGCGCTGGGTGAGCACTTAGGCGCCAATTTATTAAGACCGGCTGTCACTACCAGAGCTTTGAGACGTTCTCACAGCTCTGTGTCTCCACCCCTGTGATGATGTCATTTAGAGTTTGGAGGTGTTCTCACTGTTCTGTGTCTCCGCCCTTGTTGTGATGTCTTTACTCCCAGCTGTCTCTCCTGATTTCCCTGCCTTTAAATCACCCCTCCTCCTATTGCAGGGCGTGGATTATATTTCTCTTTTCAGTTGTAGCTCTGCCTTGAGTATCTTCGCTTCTTTAGCTACTAGTTCCCTGGACCTGTGATCTGCTGCTGCAAGCACTCCGGATATTGCCAGTGGCCCTTGGATCCGTCTTCTCTGCGGACTGCAGCTTCATCAGCTAAGTGTGCAGACTTTGTTGTGGTTATTTCCTGGTGATTTCCTGACTGGATCTGAGGTGGCCCCGGTTCCCTCCATATTCTGAGCAGGGCATCGGTGGCCGTGCCCCTTCCACTATTGTAGGGGTTACAGGGCTCATCAGTCTAAGGTACGCGGGCATGCCTCGTTCCACCATTTGGATCCGGGCATGTGCTTTAGCAGCATAGGGAGAGTGTTGAGGGTCTGACAGGGGTCACCCTTTCTCTTCCCTAGTTTGGGGTCCGGTCAGTAGCTCTTCTTACTGTGTATGCTCTGGTTACCCTTAAACAGCCGTGACATTATAATCCACCAAAACCGTCCTTGTTGACATGGATCCGCTTTCTGACCTGGTTGACCGCATGCAGGGTCTTTCTTTGGAAGTAGCGGATCTCCGTCAATCTCTGACTCACCTACAAGCATTGGGCTCTGCTCCGGCTCATGGAGTCTGTTGCGAGCCAAAGGTCTCACTTCCGGAAACGTTCTCCGGGGGCAGTGAGAATTTTGTTCGCTTCAGAGAGGCATGTAAACTCCATTTTTGTTTGTGTCCCCACACCTCTGGTAATGAGGAACAGAGGGTGAGGATTGTCGTCTCCCTGCTCAGAGGTAATGCTCAGACTTGGGCTTTTTCGCTGCCATCAGGGGATCCTTCCCTTCGATCCGTGGAAAGGTTTTTTGTGGCCCTGGGGCAGATATATGATGACCCGGATCGTGTTGCTCTGGCAGAATCGAACTTACGTGTTCTATGCCAGAACAAACTGTCTGCGGAGCTTTATTGTTCTGAATTTCGGAGATGGGCAGCTGATTCAGGCTGGAATGATGCTGCACTCCGAAGTCAGTTCTGTCATGGTCTCTCAGAGGATTTGAAAGATGCCTTTGCTTTCCATGAGAGACCAACATCCTTAGAGTCTGCCATGTCATTAGCGGTACGCCTTGACAGGCGTCTAAGGGAAAGAAACAAGACCTCTCCGTCCAGCCATTGTCAGTCTAGGGGCAATGGTGCAGACTCATTCAGTATGCAGGGGTCTCATCCTGTCTCGCTCCCTTCTGAGGAGGAGCCCATGCAGCTAGGCCGACTTGCCCCTGATAAAAGAGGATTTAGTCCTCAGAATATGGTGTGTTTTTGTTGTGGGGGCATAGGTCATTTGGCAAATGTTTGTCCGTCTAGGAGATTCCTGACCTGTTCTAAGAGCAATAATAAGAGAAAAACCTCAAGAGGTGGATCATCAAGTTCTGCTTCATCTGCTACTTTGGGCAAAGTTGATGTGGGAATTGATGCTTTTCCTTTGACCTGCAGTTCCCGTTTTCTCCTGTCTGCCAGGGTGGCGCTAGAGAGCAAAATCATTCCTTGTGAGATTTTTGTCGATAGTGGAGCGGCCGTCAATCTTATTGACACTCAATTTGTAGCCTTGCATGGTTTTCAGGTGTGTACATTAGAAAAGGATATACCTGTTTTTGCTATTGACTCTGCCCCACTCTCGCAGAGATCTCTGAAAGGCATTGTTCACAATATCCGGCTAGCTGTAGGTGACACTCATGTGGAGGAGATATCTTGTTTTGTCCTTAACGGATTGCCTTCTCCTCTAGTTTTGGGGCTACCCTGGCTCACTAGACATAACCCCACTATTGATTGGCAAGGAAGGCAAATAAATGAGTGGAGTGACTTTTGTAGAGAGAATTGTCTCACAGCCACTCTTGCAGAGGTGTCTACTAAAACTCTGCCATCATTTCTCTCTGATTTCTCGGATGTGTTTTCCGAGAGCGGTGTTCGGGAGCTACCTCCTCACCGGGAGTTTGACTGTCCCATTAACCTCATTCCCGGCGCCAAGCTGCCAAAGGCACGCCTCTACAATCTCTCACAACCGGAAAGACTCGCAATGCGAACCTATATCTCTGAGAGTCTCGAGAAGGGGCATATTCGTCCCTCAAAGTCGCCTGTTGCCGCGGGTTTTTTTTTTGTTAAAAAAAAAGATGGCTCTCTGAGACCTTGCTTAGATTTTAGGGAGCTGAACCGTATCACGATTCGCGATCCCTATCCCCTTCCTCTAATCCCGGACCTCTTCAACCAAATTGTTGGGGCCAAGGTGTTTTCCAAATTGGATCTGAGAGGCGCGTACAACCTGGTCAGGGTCAGAGAGGAGGATGAATGGAAAACAGCCTTTAATACCCCTAATGGGCATTTTGAGAATCTCGTTATGCCTTTCGGCCTGATGAATGCTCCGGCCGTCTTTCAGCATTTTGTTAATAGTATTTTCTATCATTTAATGGGGAAATTTGTATTGGTGTATCTTGATGATATTTTGATTTTTTCCCCTGATGTTCAGACCCATCAGGATCATCTTTTTCAGGTCCTGCAGATACTGCGGGAAAATAAACTGTATGCCAAGCTGGAGAAATGTCTTTTTATGGTATCGGAGATTCAATTTCTGGGTTTTCTCCTCTCTGCTTCTGGTTTTCGCATGGATCCGGAGAAGGTCCGTGCTGTGCTGGAGTGGGAGCTTCCTGAAAATCAGAAGGCATTGATGCGCTTTCTGGGTTTTGCTAACTACTACAGAAAGTTCATTTTGAATTATTCCTCTATTGTCAAACCCCTTACTGACATGACAAAAAAGGGGACGGATTTTTCCTCTTGGTCGGAGGAGGCGCTTGCAGCCTTTTCTAAGATTAAAGAGAGTTTTGCGTCTGCTCCCATCTTGGTGCATCCCGATGTTTCCTTACCTTTTATTGTCGAGGTGGATGCTTCCGAGGTGGGTGTGGGTGCAATTTTGTCCCAGGGCCCCTCTCCTGCCAAATGGCGACCTTGTGCCTTTTTCTCTAGAAAACTCTCCCCGGCAGAGAGAAACTATGATGTGGGAGATAGGGAGTTGTTGGCCATCAAGTTGGCTTTCGAGGAATGGCGCCATTGGTTGGAGGGGGCCAGGCCCCCTATCACCGTTTTTACCGACCATAAGAATCTGGCATACTTGGAGTCGGCCAGGCGTATGAATCCGAGACAGGCCAGATGGTCTCTGTTCTTCTCCAGATTCAATTTTGTTGTTACTTTCCGCCCTGGGATCAAGAATGTGAAGGCTGATGCTCTCTCTCGCTGTTTTCCGGGAGGAGGAAACTCCGAGGACCCGGTCCCATTTTGGCGGAGGGGGTAGTTGTTTCTGCTCTATATTCCGATTTGGAGGCCGAGGTCCAGGCTGCCCAGTCTGAGGCACCTGCCCGTTGTCCCTCCGGGAAGTTGTTCGTGCCTCCTGAGCTACGTCACAAACTCTTTAAGGAACATCATGATACGGTTCTTGCTGGTCACCCCGGGAGTAGAGCCACGGTAGATCTCATTGCTCGGAGATTTTGGTGGCCGGCTCTTCGTAAGTCTGTGGAGGGTTTTGTGGCGGCTTGTGAGACGTGCGCTCGCGCTAAGGTCCCTCGTTCACGACCTTCAGGTTCCCTTCTCCCGTTACCCATACCTTCCCGTCCTTGGACACACCTGTCCATGGACTTTATCACGGATCTTCCTCGTTCCTCGGGGAAGTCGGTGATCCTGGTGGTCGTGGACCGTTTTAGCAAGATGGCTCATTTCGTTCCTTTCCCTGGTTTACCCAATGCTAAAACGTTGGCGCAAGCTTTTGTCGATCATATTGTTAAATTGCACGGCATTCCCTCTAAGATTGTTTCCGATAGAGGCACGCAGTTTGTGTCCAGGTTCTGGAAGGCTTTCTGTTCTCGCCTGGGGGTTCGGCTGTCCTTCTCTTCTGCTTTTCACCCGCAGTCGAATGGTCAGACTGAGCGCCTCAATCAGAATCTGGAGACATATTTGCGCTGTTTTGTGGCAGAGAACCAGGAGGATTGGTGTTCATTTCTCCCTCTTGCTGAGTTTGCTTTGAACAACCGTCGTCAGGAATCTTCTGATAAGTCACCATTTTTTGGTGCATATGGGTTCCATCCGCAGTTTGGGACATTCTCGGGAGGGGCTCTTTCTGGTTTACCTGAGGAGGAGAGATTTTCCTCGTCTTTGTCTACCATTTGGCAAAAGATTCAGAGTAATCTCAGAAAGATGAGTGAGAAGTATAAGCGTGTGGCTGATAAGAGACGTGTGCCTGGTCCGGACCTGAATGCGGGTGATCTGGTGTGGTTGTCTACAAGAAATATTAAACTGAAGGTTCCCTCCTGGAAATTGGGTCCCAAGTTTATTGGGCCTTATAAAATTTTGTCAGTCATCAATCCTGTTGCCTTCCGCCTTGATCTTCCACGGGTTTGGAAGATACATAATGTATTTCACAGATCTCTCTTAAAACCATATGTCCAGCCCACGGTATCCTCCTCTTTGCCTCCTCCTCCGATTTTGGTTGATGGCAATCTGGAGTTTGAGGTTTCCAGAATTGTGGACTCTCGCATTGTCCGCGGTTCTCTTCAGTACCTCGTTCATTGGAAGGGTTATGGTCCTGAGGAGAGGATGTGGGTTCCGATGTCGGACATTAAAGCCACTCGCCTTATCAGGGCATTTCATAGGGCTCATCCTGGGAAGGTGGGTCCTGGGTGTCCGGAGTCCACCCGTAGAGGGGGGGGTACTGTCACTACCAGAGCTTTGAGACGTTCTCACAGCTCTGTGTCTCCACCCCTGTGATGATGTCATTTAGAGTTTGGAGGTGTTCTCACTGTTCTGTGTCTCCGCCCCTGTTGTGAGGTCTTTACTCCCAGCTGTCTCTCCTGATTTCCCTGCCTTTAAATCACCCCTCCTCCTATTGCAGGGCGTGGATTATATTTCTCTTTTCAGTTGTAGCTCTGCCTTGAGTATCTTCGCTTCTTTAGCTACTAGTTCCCTGGACCTGTGTTCTGCTGCTGCAAGCACTCCGGATATTGCCAGTGGCCCTTGGATCCGTCTTCTCTGCGGACTGCAGCTTCATCAGCTAAGTGTGCAGACTTTGTTGTGGTTATTTCCTGGTGATTTCCTGACTGGATCTGAGGTGGACCCGGTTCCCTCCATATTCTGAGCAGGGCATCGGTGGCCGTGCCCCTTCCACTATTGTAGGGGTTACAGGGCTCATCAGCCTAAGGTACGCGGGCATGCCTCGTTCCACCATTTGGATCCGGGCATGTGCTTTAGCAGCATAGGGAGAGTGTTGAGGGTCTGACAGGGGTCACCCTTTCTCTTCCCTAGTTTGGGGTCCGGTCAGTAGCTCTTCTTACTGTGTATGCTCTGGTTACCCTTAAACAGCCGTGACACCGGCGTTTTACATGTCTTTCTTAATAAAGCTCTACAAGACAATTTAGACTATCACATCCAAAGTCACAGGTGCACATCCATAAGGCTAGCATGCCAGCAGCTCACCCTAACAGGCTTAGGTCAGGCCCAGGAGAGGCAGTTCTGTTAGTGTTAGGTACCTATCTGCAGAAGCCACCTTGACGTCGGTAGATGGGCCCGACACACGTATGATCAAATATGTGCACAAAGAACTTCCATTTTTCATGTATAGTAGGTATAGTACCACTGTAATCCAGAATACTCCCTAATCCTGGGTTCAATTATTAACATTAACCCCTTCCCGACTGCAATCTGTATATATACGCGATAGCTGCACATGCCCCGTGCAGTTATCACGTCTATAAATGTCAAGACAGTTCTTTAATCCAAGCGCTGCAAAGCGCTTGGATTAAAGCTTCTGCCCCTGCCCTGCTGCTGTCACGGACAGCATACAGTCTAGTAATGCCGGCAAGGGACCAATCAGAGTGGCCCCTTGCCGACAATCGATCCGATTGGTTAGTCTGTGCAGACTAACCAATCGGATCGCAGCAGTGAAAAAATGCCGGTTTCAGGCTCTGATCTGCGCTCTGCAGATCAGAGCCTGAAATCAGGTAGTGTTCCTCATGCCCCCCGATCTGTGCCCCTCCAAGCCCTTGGTGCCCCTCCGTGCCCCCCCCGATCTGTGCCCCTCTCCTGCCTCCTGCCCTGTTGCGGTCCGCCCCCTCCCCACCCCATACATTAGTCCTGCCGGCTGCCCCAGCCTTCCTCAATGGCATGCTGGCGGCCGAATCAACCCCGACCCCACCCCCCCACCCTTTCCAGCGCTGCCCCCGATCCCCCTGCTGTGTGTGATGGCGGCGGCTCCATTCCTGAGCCGCCGCCATCAGCAGAGAGTGTCAGCTCTATGCTGACACTCTGCTGTAACCTGTAACCCCATAGATGCCGCGGTAGCTGCATCCATGGGGTTAATAGAGGGAGGGAGCTCCCTCTCTCCACCATCGGGGCTGCTGCGCTGCGATTGCAGCACCCGATGGTTGCCATGGCAACCGGACGCTTTCCAAAAGCGTCCGCTGTTGCCACCTACAGGGCATCTGATTGTATTATACTTTGCAATGCAAGAGCATTGCAAAGTATAGTACAGCCATCAGCCCCACTGGATCTTCAAGATCCAAGAGGGACTTGATAAAAAACAATGAAAAAGAAAATAATAAAAGTAAAAATAAATAAATAAATAAAAAAATTAAATTTTTAAAATAAATTGCCTTTTCCTATGAAAAATACACATATTAGGTATCACCGCGACCGTAACGACAGTCTCTATAAATATATCACATGATAGACCCCGTATAAAAAACACCATTAAAAAAAAACCGGTGTAAAAAAGACATTTTTGTCACCTTACATCACAAAAAGTGTAACAGCAAGCGATCAAAAGGGCTTATGACCCCCAAAATAGTACCAATCAAACTGTCACCTCATCCCGCAAAAAATGATACCCTATTTAAGACAATCGCCCAAAAAATAAAAAAGCTATGGCTCTCAGACTATGGAGACACTAAAACATCATTTTTTTGGTTTTAGAAATGCTATTATTGTGTAAAACTTAAATAAATAAAAAAAAGTATATATATTAGGTATTGCCACGTCCGTAACGATCTGCTCTATAAAACTGTTACATGACCCAACCCCTCAGATAAACGTTGTGAAAATAAATAAATATAAACTGTTCCAAAACAGCCAATTTTTTGGTCACCTTGCCCCATAAAGTGTAATAATGAATGATCAAGAAATCCTATGTACCCAAAAATGGTACCAATAAAAACCTCAACTCTTTCTGCAAAAAACAAGCCCCTGCACAAGACTATCGGCAGAAAAATAAAAAACATATGGCGTTCAGAAAATGGACACACAAAAACATAATTTCTTAATTTCAAAAATGCTTCATTATGTAAAACTGAAACAAACCAACAAAGAAAGTATACATATTTGATATCATTGCGTCCGTAACAACCTGCTCTATAAAAATAGCACATGATCTACCCTGTCAGATGAATCTTGTAAAAAAATAAAAAATAAACGGTGCCAAAACAGCAATTTTTCGGTTACCTTGCCTCACAAAAAACTTAATATAGAGCAATTAAAAATTATATGTACCCCAAAATAGTACTAATAAAACTGGCACCTTATTCCCTAGTTTCCAAAATAGGGTCACTTTTTGGGAGTTTCTACTGTAAGGGTGCATCAGGGGGGCTTTAAATGGGACAAGGCATCTAAAACCAGTCCAGCAAAATCTGCCTTCCAAAAACCATACGGCGTTCCTTTCCTTCTGCGCCCTGCCGTGCGCACTTACATCAGTTTACAACCACATGTGGGGTGTTTCTGTAAACCGCAGAATCAGGGTAATAAATATTGAGTTTTGTTTGGCTGTTAACCCTCAATGTGTTAAAGAAAAAAAATTCATAAAATGGATAAATCTGCCAAAAAAGTGAAATTTGGAAATGTCACCTCCATTTTCCTTTAATTCTTGTGGAACACCTAAAGGGTTAAAAAAAATTGTAAAATCAGTTTTGAGTTACTTGAGGGGTGTAGTTTCTACAATGGGGTCATTTATGGGGGGTTTCCACTTTGTAAGCCTCAAAAAGTGACTTTAGACCTGAACTGGTCCTTAAAAAGTGGGTTTTGGAAATTTTCTTAAAAATTTTAAGAACTGCTTCTAAACTTCTAAGCCTTCCAACGCCCTAATAAAATGACATTTCCAAAATGATGCCAACATAAAGTAGACATATGGGAAATGTTAAGTAATAAATATTTTATTAGGTATGACTTTCTGTTTTAGAAGCAGAGAAATGTAAATTTAGAAAATTGTGAATTTTCTATTTTTTTTGTAAATTTGGGATTTTTTCATAAATAAAGGCGAAATATATTGACTAAAATTTTTGACTATCATGAAGTGCAATATGTCACGAGAAAACAATCTCAGAATGGCTTGGATAAATAAAAGTGTTCCAAAGCTATTACAACATAAAGTGACGCATGTCAGATTTGTAAATTTGGACCTGGACACTGGGGCATCAATGACCCTTGGTCATGAAAGGGTTAATAAAGCCGTAAACTGGTGGTAAATCCGTCGAGGTTATCAAGAAGCACCGGCCTCTCCATAACTTCGGGGCATCCAGCGCCAGTCCTAAATAGAAGACCGCTTCAGAGCCGATGAAACAGGCATAGAAAATGGTAAATAGGACGGGTCTGCCGGAAAATTCCCTCCCCCACCCACTGTAATACCAAACACATCCACTATACACTGTACTGCTCTGTAATACCAAACACATCCGCTATACACTGTACTGCTCTGTAATACCAAACACATCAGCTATACACTGTACTGCACTGTTATACCAAACACATCCGCTATACACTGTACTGCTCTGTAATACTAAACACATCCACTATACACTGTACTGCTCTGTAATACCAAACACATCCACTATACACTGTACTGCTCTGTAATACCAAACACATCCACTATACACTGTACTGCTCTGTAATACCAAACACATCCGCTATACACTGTACTGCTCTGTAATACCAAACACATCCACTATACACTGTACTGCTCTGTAATACCAAACACATCCACTATACACTGTACTGCTCTGTAATACCAAACACATCCACTATACACTGTACTGCTCTGTAATACCAAACACATCCACTATACACTGTACTGCTCTGTAATACCAAACACATCCACTATACACTGTACTGCTCTGTAATACCAAACACATCCGCTCTACACTGTACTGCTCTGTAATACCAAACACATCCGCTCTACACTGTACTGCTCTGTAATACCAAACACATCCGCTCTACACTGTACTGCTCTGTAATACCAAACACATCCGCTCTACACTGTACTGCTCTGTAATACCAAACACATCCGCTCTACACTGTACTGCTCTGTAATACCAAACACATACACTATACACTGTACTGCTCTGTAATACCAAACACATCCTCTATACACTGTACTGCACTGTAATACCAAACACATCCACTATACACTGTACTGCTCTGTAATACCAAACACATCCACTATACACTGTACTGCTCTGTACTTGGTGAGCTGTGAGGAGGTGGCAGCGCTCTCCTGAGCTTCGGTGAGTACAGCTGGGAGGTGCCAGGAGTCGGACCCCCACAGATCTCATATTAATGACGTGTCCTGGGGACATCAATATCCAGTTCCTGGATAACCCCTTTACATTCTTCAGCAGACCCCTATATGATAACATAAAGGTTCTGATGATCCCTTTAACACATCAGTTGATGAAAACACAATCAGTAATGTCCTTCATGTCTGAGAAGAGCAGCGCTATCAGTAATACCTGTCCCCGCTGTATAACACATAATGGGAGCAGTGACCCCCTCCCCGGATAACACACAGGTAAGTGTTCCCGGACTGACCTCATCAGAACCTGCATTGTGCCTCCACATGGAGGAGGTGTCATATGTCCTGAGAGACATCTGGAGGGACAGGAAGGACACATCTGCTTCTATGGGGCGGATTATGGGTCTGAGCAACTCCCAGGTTATACAGAGCTGTAATATGTACATGAGCCCTTACCGCCATAGAGCGCTCATCTCTGCCTGTGCTACATTACAGCTGTATGGCGGTATTATTACTGATGACCCCGGCTGTAATTTACTCAGAATGGAGACGATTACTGCTCGTTATCAATAAGTAATCAATACCAGCAGAATCCAGAGAAACCCTGAATGTAGTGTAATGTCTACTAATAATCCATCCCCCAAATAACTGACTGAGCGAGGGCCACATGTGTCCTGTAGTAATGTGAGGAGGAGAACGGGGGCCACAATAGATGGTGGAGGAAGGAGAATGGAGGCCACAGGGACCACAATAGATGAGGGAGGAAGGAGAATGGAGGCCACAGACTGAGGGCCACAATAGATGGAGGAAGGAGAATGGAGGCCACAGGGGCCACAGACTGAGGGCCACAGATGACGGAGGAAGGAGAGCTCTCAGCAGCTGATGACGCTGACACAAGTTCCTCCAGCTTTATGACTATTGTACATTCATGTGCTGCCATCATAACTGATTTATGACATGCCATAAAGTGAGGACACTCCTCAGGGTTCTGGATTTCTAGGACATGGACATATCATACAGCTGCCGCCATTCCTGACATCCACCACACACAAGAGGCGGCTTCTAGTGATGACATTTATGGATTTTACTAACAGCCGGGGACATTTTCTCTCCACAGTCACAATCTACAGACTTTATACTGACGCTCTGTGGACGCCTCACCCACATCTCATCTTCTTATTCTTACAGATTGGGCGGTAATGGTCTACCAGACACTTCCTGCATCCAGTTGGCATCTGGAATAAGGAATAACCCGTCCCTGAAGATACTGGACCTGTCTCGTAACGATCTGTCTGGTCCTCACTTCAGTGACTTGATGGAGGCTCTGTCCAGTCCGGCCTGCAGGATAGAGACATTACTGTGAGTATAAGAGATGTGTACAGGACGGGACATGTGGGGCACACGTTATACATGGAGCTTATTCTATTTTATGCTCCGCACCATTGTTATGTCTATGAGATAAACTGCTGACCGCTCCTTGATATGTGACATCTACTAATGTCTGACTAATGCCCCAGGTCTAGTGGTGTCAGCGCCCACCGCCCCCCTTACCTGCGCCCCTGATGTCGGCACAGTCTGTATAGAAGCGTCATCTGCAGCAAATTTATCATTTCTCTCCACATCACTGAGATTTTACCTTTCTAAGATTTTACCTTTTCTAAGTTCTATTCCTGTCCTCGAAATGGAGAAGAATAGGACGTTTTATGTTTTTCGAGACCACAGGACAGACTCCAGGGTGTGGGGGGCACACGGTGTAATGTCCGCACGTCTTGTGGCCCCGATGAGATTAATGGGTCTACATCAGATCCGCAGATCGGCTGCAGACTGAGACTACGGTCGTGTGCATGAGGCGCAAGATGGAGGTTTAATGGCTCCATTTAATTTACCAGAACTTGTATGGAAAACACCGGAAAACATTCTTTTTGGGGCTACAATTCCTCCATTTTTTTATGTTGTGTTTTTACGGTGTTGCCGGTGTGCCAAAACTGACCTGACGCCCCTATCCTGAGGATCGGTACAATCACAGCAATACCACATTTATATGGTTTCTATTATATTTTACTATTTTTAAAGTAATAAAAACCTTTGATAAATCTGAATGTCCTTCCCGGCCGTATCCTGACCCCATGGCCGCTTTCTATCTCCATCTACAGGGCGGAGGCTGGTTTTTGCCGGGCGAGCTGTAGTTTTTATTGCTGCCATTTTGGGTCACAAATAACTTTTTGATCTTTTTATTTTCTTATTATTTTCAGGAGGTGAAGTGACCAAAAACGGGACAATCACTTGTACATTTTAATAGTTCGGACATTTTCGGATGCGGCGACACCAATTATATTTATTTTTTATTCTTTCTTTTTAGATGTAAAATTGGGAAAAGGGGAGATTAGAATTAGTATTTTTTTAAAGATTTTTTAGTTTTTTCTCTTGTAACTGTAATAGTAACTGTAATGCACTTTCTATGCAGTGGATGAGAACAGACAGAACGCGATGGCGCCTGCGGTTTATATGGCGACTATACGGAGTTCTGTATGTCTCCGTTCCTGCACTGACCCGCGGGGTGCGGACAGACAAGGGTATATGAGGAAACACAGGGAAATCTATGGACACGTGAGCGGTCCACGGAGGACACGGACAGATCACTGGCGTGTTAATCCGCCCGTACGGGGTCAGAACTCAGCCGCACTTCAGAAATGTTTTACATGTTTTATAAGTAGTCACTAAAAAAAAACCTAAAAAACGCAGCAACATCAGCAGGTGACAGAACAGATTTTGTCCGTTTTCAGCCGCGTTTCTCTCTGGACGTCTGTGAAATGTTTTTTCTCTATAGTGAAAGATGTAAAACCGCCAGATCTCCAGCACGCCGCGCTGCTGAAAAGAGGCAGAAAAAACACATAATTAGAAAAACTCCAGGAATAAAACTCTTCTGTCTGATACTTTCCATAGACCTTTACTGCAAAAATCACCAAACGTCAGAAATCACCAGTAAAAGCTGTGTGTGACCGCGGCCTCTGGAGGGCGCTGCAGATTGCAGTTTGTGGCCGCCTGTGATCTCGTATGTATCGGCATGTAAAGCTGGAGGCTTCAGCAGCATTCTGCGTGCTGTCCGCCTGCCACGTGTCACAGTATAAAGCCGCACATCACAACCTACATTGTGCCACGTCTATAACCACACGTGACATCATCACATATCGGGCTCCAGTAGAGAACGCTTCCCTTCATCTGTATCACTATTAGTGCCCCATCATTTCCTCTATTAGGCTGGCCCTGAAGGGGTTAAAGCATCTGATGCGCTACACTGTGATGTGGCATGACGAGTGCAGTATGTGGCGGTACTTTATATTGTAGTATAGGCAGGGCCGCCATCAAAGGGGTAAAGCCGGGGGGGCCCGGCCGGTCCCGAGCCATTTTTTTTTTTTTTTTGTGTCAATGTGTTAACTTTAAAATCAGTGCTCATTTCTTTACTATCTTACACTGACTCCGGTAACAGGCGGTGCAGGCGTGTGATGTCAGTGAGTCAAAGAGATGAGCGCTGATTTAAAGTTACTGTCTGCAGGATACCGATTACAGTTTATAAATGTATACTACTGTGAGCGCGGGAAGGGGATCACTGTTATAGGGAGGGGGATCCGTGGATGACACTTATGGGGGCGATCTGTGGATGACACTGTTATGGAGGGGGATCTGTGCACTGTTAGGGGGAGGGGGATCTGTGGATGACACTGTTATGGAGGGTGATCTGTGGATGACATATAGCATAAGATGCTATATACGGTATGTGCCATCCACAGATCCCCTCCATAACAGTGCCATCCACAGATCCCCTCCATAACAGTGCCATCCACAGATCCCCTCCATAACAGTGCCATCCACAGATCCCCTCCATAACAGTGCCATCCACAGATCCCCTCCATAACAGTGCCATCCACAGATCCCCTCCATTACAGTGCAATCCACAGATCCCCTCCATAACAGTGCCTTTCACAGATCCCCTCCATAACAGTGCCATCCACAGATCCCCTCCATAAGTGTCATCCACAGATCCCCCATAATAGTTTCATACACAGATCTCCCGCATAATAGTGCCATCCACAGATCCCCCCATAATAGTGTCATCCACAGATCCCCCCATAATAGTGTCATCCACAGATCCCCCCATAATAGTGTCATCCACAGAACACTGTTATGGAGGGGGATCTGTGGATGACATTGTCATGGGGTGGATCTGTGGATGACACATATAGCATAAGATGCTATATACGGTATGTATCATCCACAGATCCCCATGACAGTGCCATCCACAGATCCCCCTCCATAACGGTGCCATCCTCAGATCCCCCTCCATAACGGTGCCATCCACAGATCCCCCTCCATAACTGTGCCATCCACAGATCCCCCTCCATAACGGTGCCATCCACAGATCCCCCTCCATAACAGTGCCATCCACAGATCCCCCTCCATAACAGTGTCATCCACAGATCCCCCATAACAGTGTCATCCAAAGATCCCCATAACAGTGTCATCCACAGATCCCCATAACAGTGTCATCCACAGATTTCCCATAACAGTGTGTCATCCACAGATTTCCCATAACAGTGTGTCATCCACAGATTTCCCATAACAGTGTGTCATCCACAGATTTCCCATAACAGTGTGTCATCCACAGATTTCCCATAACAGTGTGTCATCCACAGATTTCCCATAACAGTGTGTCATCCACAGATTTCCCATAACAGTGTGTCATCCACAGATTTCCCATAACAGTGTGTCATCCACAGATTTCCCATAACAGTGTGTCATCCACAGATTTCCCATAACAGTGTGTCATCCACAGATTTCCCATAACAGTGTGTCATCCACAGATTTCCCATAACAGTGTGTCATCCACAGATTTCCCATAACAGTGTGTCATCCACAGATTTCCCATAACAGTGTGTCATCCACAGATTTCCCATAACAGTGTGTCATCCACAGATTTCCCATAACAGTGTGTCATCCACAGATTTCCCATAACAGTGTGTCATCCACAGATTTCCCATAACAGTGTGTCATCCACAGATTTCCCATAACAGTGTGTCATCCACAGATTTCCCATAACAGTGTGTCATCCACAGATTTCCCATAACAGTGTGTCATCCACAGATTTCCCATAACAGTGTGTCATCCACAGATTTCCCATAACAGTGTGTCATCCACAGATTTCCCATAACAGTGTGTCATCCACAGATTTCCCATAACAGTGTGTCATCCACAGATTTCCCATAACAGTGTGTCATCCACAGATTTCCCATAACAGTGTGTCATCCACAGATTTCCCATAACAGTGTGTCATCCACAGATTTCCCATAACAGTGTGTCATCCACAGATTTCCCATAACAGTGTGTCATCCACAGATTTCCCATAACAGTGTGTCATCCACAGATTTCCATAACAGTGTGTCATCCACAGATTTCCCATAACAGTGTGTCATCCACAGATTTCCCATAACAGTGTGTCATCCCCAGATTTCCCATAACAGTGTGTCATCCACAGATTTCCCATAACAGTGTGTCATCCACAGATTTCCCATAACCAGTGTGTCATCCACAGATTTCCCATAACAGTGTGTCATCCACAGATTTCCCATAACAGTGTGTCATCCACAGATTTCCCATAACAGTGTGTCATCCACAGATTTCCCATAACAGTGTGTCATCCACAGATTTCCCATAACAGGGTGTCATCCACAGATTTCCCATAACAGTGTGTCATCCACAGATTTCCCATAACAGTGTGTCATCCACAGATTTCCCATAACAGTGTGTCATCCACAGATTTCCCATAACAGTGTGTCATCCACAGATTTCCCATAACAGTGTGTCATCCACAGATTTCCCATAACAGTGTGTCATCCACAGATTTCCCATAACAGTGTGTCATCCACAGATTTCCCATAACAGTGTGTCATCCACAGAGTTCCCATAACAGTGTGTCATCCCAGATTCCATAACAGTGTGTCATCCACAGATTTCCCATAACAGTGTGTCATCCACAGATTTCCCATAACAGTGTGTCATCCACAGATTTCCCATAACAGTGTGTCATCCACAGATTTCCCATAACAGTGTGTCATCCACAGATTTCCCATAACAGTGTGTCATCCACAGATTTCCCATAACAGTGTGTCATCCACAGATTTCCCATAACAGTGTGTCATCCACAGATTTCCCATAACAGTGTGTCATCCACAGATTTCCCATAAACAGTGTGTCATCCACAGATTCCCATAAACAGTGTGTCATCCACAGATTTCCCATAACAGTGTGTCATCCACAGATTTCCCATAACAGTGTGTCATCCACAGATTTCCCATAACAGTGTGTCATCCACAGATTTTCCCATAACAGTGTGTCATCCACAGATTTCCCATAACATGTAATTCAAGTGTCATCACAGATTTCCCATAACAGTGTGTCATCCACAGATTTCCCATAACAGTGTGTCATCCACAGATTTCCCATAACAGTGTGTCATCCACAGATTTCCCATAACAGTGTGTCATCCACAGATTTCCATAACAGTGTGTCATCCACAGATTTCCCATAACAGTGTGTCATCCACAGATTTCCCATAACAGTGTGTCATCCACAGATTTCCCATAACAGTGTGTCATCCACAGATTTCCCATAACAGTGTGTCATCCACAGATTTCCCATAACAGTGTGTCATCCACAGATTTCCCATAACAGTGTGTCATCCACAGATTTCCCATAACAGTGTGTCATCCACAGATTTCCCATAACAGTGTGTCATCCACAGATTTCCCATAACAGTGTGTCATCCACAGATTTCCCATAACAGTGTGTCATCCACAGATTTCCCATAACAGTGTGTCATCCACAGATTTCCCATAACAGTGTGTCATCCACAGATTTCCCATAAACAGTGTGTCATCCACAGATTTCCCATAACAGTGTGTCATCCACAGATTTCCCATAACAGTGTGTCATCCACAGATTTCCCATAACAGTGTGTCATCCACAGATTTCCCATAACAGTGTGTCATCCACAGATTTCCCATAACAGTGTGTCATCCACAGATTTCCCATAACAGTGTGTCATCCACAGATTTCCCATAACAGTGTGTCATCCACAGATTTCCCATAACAGTGTGTCATCCACAGATTTCCCATAACAGTGTGTCATCCACAGATTTCCCATAACAGTGTGTCATCCACAGATTTCCCATAACAGTGTGTCATCCACAGATTTCCCATAACAGTGTGTCATCCACAGATTTCCCATAACAGTGTGTCATCCACAGATTTCCCATAACAGTGTGTCATCCACAGATTTCCCATAACAGTGTGTCATCCACAGATTTCCCATAACAGTGTGTCATCCACAGATTTCCCATAACAGTGTGTCATCCACAGATTTCCCATAACAGTGTGTCATCCACAGATTTCCCATAACAGTGTGTCATCCACAGATTTCCCATAACAGTGTGTCATCCACAGATTTCCCATAACAGTGTGTCATCCACAGATTTCCCATAACAGTGTGTCATCCACAGATTTCCCATAACAGTGTGTCATCCACAGATTTCCCATAACAGTGTGTCATCCACAGATTTCCCATAACAGTGTGTCATCCACAGATTTCCCATAACAGTGTGTCATCCACAGATTTCCCATAACAGTGTGTCATCCACAGATTTCCCATAACAGTGTGTCATCCACAGATTTCCCATAACAGTGTGTCATCCACAGATTTCCCATAACAGTGTGTCATCCACAGATTTCCCATAACAGTGTGTCATCCACAGATTTCCCATAACAGTGTGTCATCCACAGATTCCCATAACAGTGTGTCATCCACAGATTTCCCATAACAGTGTGTCATCCACAGATTTCCCATAACAGTGTGTCATCCACAGATTTCCCATAACAGTGTGTCATCCACAGATTTCCCATAACAGTGTGTCATCCACAGATTTCCCATAACAGTGTGTCATCCACAGATTTCCCATAACAGTGTGTCATCCACAGATTTCCCATAACAGTGTGTCATCCACAGATTTCCCATAACAGTGTGTCATCCACAGATTTCCCATAACAGTGTGTCATCCACAGATTTCCCATAACAGTGTGTCATCCACAGATTTCCCATAACAGTGTGTCATCCACAGATTTCCCATAACAGTGTGTCATCCACAGATTTCCCATAACAGTGTGTCATCCACAGATTTCCCATAACAGTGTGTCATCCACAGATTTCCCATAACAGTGTGTCATCCACAGATTTCCCATAACAGTGTGTCATCCACAGATTTCCCATAACAGTGTGTCATCCACAGATTTCCCATAACAGTGTGTCATCCACAGATTTCCCATAACAGTGTGTCATCCACAGATTTCCCATAACAGTGTGTCATCCACAGATTTCCCATAACAGTGTGTCATCCACAGATTTCCCATAACAGTGTGTCATCCACAGATTTCCCATAACAGTGTGTCATCCACAGATTTCCCATAACAGTGTGTCATCCACAGATTTCCCATAACAGTGTGTCATCCACAGATTTCCCATAACAGTGTGTCATCCACAGATTTCCCATAACAGTGTGTCATCCACAGATTTCCCATAACAGTGTGTCATCCACAGATTTCCCATAACAGTGTGTCATCCACAGATTTCCCATAACAGTGTGTCATCCACAGATTTCCCATAACAGTGTGTCATCCACAGATTTCCCATAACAGTGTGTCATCCACAGATTTCCCATAACAGTGTGTCATCCACAGATTTCCCATAACAGTGTGTCATCCACAGATTTCCCATAACAGTGTGTCATCCACAGATTTCCCATAACAGTGTGTCATCCACAGATTTCCCATAACAGTGTGTCATCCACAGATTTCCCATAACAGTGTGTCATCCACAGATTTCCCATAACAGTGTGTCATCCACAGATTTCCCATAACAGTGTGTCATCCACAGATTTCCCATAACAGTGTGTCATCCACAGATTTCCCATAACAGTGTGTCATCCACAGATTTCCCATAACAGTGTGTCATCCACAGATTTCCCATAACAGTGTGTCATCCACAGATTTCCCATAACAGTGTGTCATCCACAGATTTCCCATAACAGTGTGTCATCCACAGATTTCCCATAACAGTGTGTCATCCACAGATTTCCCATAACAGTGTGTCATCCACAGATTTCCCATAACAGTGTGTCATCCACAGATCCCCCATAACAGTGTGTCATCCACAGATTTCCCATAACAGTGTGTCATCCACAGATCCCCCATAACAGTGCCTGGAGCATACCTGCTGATAAACACACCTAGGCCACCACCAGTCAAGGTAAAAACTTACAGTTGTCAATAATGTAATGTAGTGTAGGGGGTCATGTAATGTTTTGAGGCCAAAATGGCACAGATGACCACCAAGAATATCAAAAATTAGCTGGTCAAGTAAAATGTTGCATAAAACAATCATTAAATAGGTGGCCGACAAAAAGGTGCGGGTTAAAGGGTGTGGTCAATGGGCTGAGTCAAGGGGGGCGGCAAAATTAGCTTTCGCCTGGGGGAGGGGTTGGGGGGCCCAGGCCTTGAGCTGTGTAAGGGGCCCCAAAATTTCTGATGGCAGCCCTGAGTATAGGTATAATATACGGCTTAGATGATATCTCCTGCTACATGAGTCTGTGTGCGCCACCTAGTGGTTGTCAGGTGACCTGCGGCTGCCGAGGGTTTTCCTGACATTTCCTGATATTGTCTTGATATCATGAGAAACTGGAGACCTTAACCACTTCCCGCCACGCTAACGCCGAAAGGCGTCATCGCGGCGGCTCTCCCAGGCTACACTAACGCCGATTGGCGTCATCTCGCGTGAGCCGAGATTTCCTGTGAACGCGCGCACACAGGCACGCGCGTTCACAGGATCGGAAGGTAAGCGAGTGGATCTCCAGCCTGCCAGCGGTGATCGTTCGCTGTCAGGCTGGAGATGTGATTTTTTTTTTAACCCCTAACAGGTATATTAGACGCTGTTTTGATAACAGCGTCTAATATACCTGCTACCTGGTCCTCTGGTGGTCCCTTTTGTTTGGATCGACCACCAGAGGACACAGGCAGCTCAGTAATATGTAGCACCAAACACCACTACACTACACCCCCCCCCCTGTCACTTATTAACCCCTTATTAACCCCTGATCACCCCATATAGACTCCCTGATCACCCCCCTGTCATTGATCACCCCCTTGTAAGGCTCCATTCAGACGTCCGCATGATTTTTACGGATCCACTGATACATGGATCGGATCCGCAAAACACATACGGACGTCTGAATGGAGCCTTACAGGGGGGTGATCAATGATGGGGGTGATCACCCCATATAGACTCCCTGATCACTCCCCTGTAAGGCTGCATTCAGATGTCCGTATGTTTTTTACGGATCCACGGATACATGGATCGGATCCGCAAAACACATACAGACGTCTGAATGGAGCCTTACAGGGGGGTGATCACCCAATATAGACTCCCTGATCACCCCCCTGTCATTGATCACCCCCCTGTCATTGATCACCCCCCTGTAAGGCTCCATTCAGATGTCCGTATGTTTTTTACGGATACATGGATCGGATCCGCAAAACACATACGGACATCTGAATGGAGCCTTATAGGGGGGTGATCAATGACAGGGGGGTGATCACCCCATATAGACTCCCTGATCACCCCCCTGTCATTGATCACCCCCCTGTCATTGATCACCCCCCTGTAAGGCTCCATTCAGATGTCCGTATGTTTTTTACGGATACATGGATCGGATCCGCAAAACACATACGGACATCTGAATGGAGCCTTATAGGGGGGTGATCAATGACAGGGGGGTGATCACCCCATATAGACTCCTGGATCACCCCCCTGTGATTGATCACCCCCCTGTCATTGATCACCCCCCTGTAAGGCTCCATTCAGATGTCCGTATGTTTTTTACGGATCCACGGATACATGGATCGGATCCGCAAAACACATACGGACATCTGAATGGAGCCTTATAGGGGGGTGATCAATGACAGGGGGGGGTGATAACCCCATATAGACTCTCTGATCACCCCCCTGTCACTGATCACCCCCCTGTCATTGATCACCCCCCTGTAAGGCTCCATTCACACATTTTTTTGGCCCAAGTTAGCGGAAATTATTATTTTTTTTACTTACAAAGTCTCATATTCCACTAACTTGTGTCAAAAAATAAAATCTCACATGAACTCACCATACCCCTCACGGTATCCAAATGCGTAAAAATTTTTAGACATTTATATTCCAGACTTCTTCTCACGCTTTAGGGCCCCTAGAATGCCAGGGCAGTATAAATACCCCACATGTGACCCCATTTCGGAAAGAAGACACCCCAAGGTATTCCGTGAGGGGCATATTGAGTCCATGAAAGATTGAAATTTTTGTCCCAAGTTAGCGGAAAGGGAGACTTTGTGAGAAAAATATATATCAATTTCCGCTAACTTGTGCAAAAATAAAATAATCTATGAACTCGCCATGCCCCTCATTGAATACCTTGGGGTGTCTTCTTTCCAAAATGGGGCCACATGTGGGGTATTTATACTGCCCTGGCATTTTAGGGGCCCTAAAGCGTGAGAAGAAGTCTGGGATCCAAATGTCTAAAAATGCCCTCCTAAAAGGAATGTGGGCCCCTTTGCGCATCTAGGCTGCAAAAAAGTGTCACACATCTGGTATCGCCGTACTCAGGAGAAGTTGGGCAATGTGTTTTGGGGTTTCATTTTACATATACCCATGCTGGGTGAGATAAATATCTTGGTCAAATGCCAACTTTATATAAAAAATGGGAAAAGTTGTCTTTTGCCGAGATATTTCTCTCACCCAGCATGAGTATATGTAAAAAGACACCCCAAAACACATTGCCCAACTTCTCCTGAATACGGCGATACCACATGTGACACTTTTTTGCAGCCTAGGTGGGCAAAGTGGCCCACATTCCAAAAAGCACCTTTAGGATTTCACAGGTCATTTACCTACTTACCACACATTAGGGCCCCTAGAATGCCAGGGCAGTATAACTACCCCACAAGTGACCCCATTTTGAAAAGAAGACACCCCAAGGTATTCCGTGAGGGGCATGGCGAGTTTCTATTTTATTTATTTTTTGTCACAAGTTAGCGGAAAATTATTATTATTTTTTTTTGGTTTTTTTTTTACAAAGTCTCATATTCCACTAACTTGTGACAAAAAATAAAAACTTCCATGAACTCACTATGCCCATCACGAAATACCTGGGGGTGTCTTCTTTCCAAAATGGGGTAACTTGTGGGGTAGTTATACTGCCCTGGCATTTTAGGGGCCCGAATGCGTGAGAAGTGGTTTGAAATCAAAATCTGTAAAAAAATGTCCGGTGAAATCCGAAAGGTGCTCTTTGGAATGTGGGCCCCTTTGCCCACCTAGGCTGCAAAAAAGTGTCACACATGTGGTATCACCGTACTCAGGAGAAGTTGGGCAATGTGTTTTGGGGTGTCATTTTACATATACCCATGCTGGGTGAGATAAATATCTTGGTCAAATGCCAACTTTGTATAAAAAAAAAATGGGAAAAGTTGTCTTTTGCCAAGATATTTCTCTCACCCAGCATGGGTATATGTAAAATGACAGCCCAAAACACATTGCCCAACTTCTCCTGAGTACGGCAATACCACATGTGTGACACTTTTTTGCAGCCTAGGTGGGCAAAGGGGCCCACATTCCAAAGAGCCCCTTTCGGATTTCACCGGCCATTTTTTACAGATTTTGATTTCAAAGTACTTTGCACGCATTTTGGCCCCTAGAATGCCAGGGCAGTATAACTACCCCACAAGTGACCCCATTTCGGAAAGAAGACACCCCAAGGTATTTCGTGATGTTTTTATTTTTTGTCACAAGTTAGTGGAATATGAGACTTTGTAAGAAAAAAAATCAAAAAAAAATCATCATTTTCCGCTGGGGTCATTTGTGGGGTTTTTCTACTGTCTGGGCATTGTAGAACCTCAGGAAACATGACAGGTGCTCAGAAAGTCAGAGCGGCTTCAAAAAGCGGAAATTCACATTTTTGTACCATAGTTTGTAAATGCTATAACTTTTACCCAAACCATTTTTTTTTTTTACCCAAACATTTTTCTTTTATCAAAGACATGTAGAACAATAAATTTAGAGAAAAATGTATATATGGATGTCGTTTTTTTTGCAAAATTTTACAACTGAAAGTGAAAAATTTCATTTTTTTGCAAAAAAATCGTTAAATTTCGATTAATAACAAAAAAAGTAAAAATGTCAGCAGCAATGAAATACCACCAAATGAAAGCTCTATTAGTGAGAAGAAAAGGAGGTAAAATTCATTTGGGTGGTAAGTTGCATGACCGAGCAATAAACCGCTAAAGTTGTGGAGTGCCGATTTGGAAAAAAGGGCCTGGTCACTAGGGGGGTATAAACCTGTGGTCCTTAAGTGGTTAAAGAGGACCTTTCACCTGGAAAAACATTGTGAACTAAGTATCCTGACCGACACAGCGGCGCCCAGGGATCTCACTGCACTTACTATTTTCCCTGGGCGCCGCTCCGTTCTCCCGTTATGTCCTCCGGTATCTTCGCTCAGTAGGTTATAGTAGGCGGAGACTTAGGACTCTTGGTTATAGTGGGCGGAGTCTGCCCTTGTTCTGCTGGGCGTCTCCTCCTCCTAGGCTGTAGCGCTGGCCAATCGCAGCGCAGAGCTCACAGCCTGGGAGTTTTTTTTCTCCCAGGCTGTGAGCTGTGCGCTGCGATTGGCCAGCGCTACAGCCTAGGAGGAGGAGACGCCCAGCAGAACAAGGGCAGACTCCGCCTACTATAACCAAGTCCCCAAACATACCGGAGGGCATAACGGGAGAACAGAGCGGCGCCCAGGCATAATATTAAGTGCACTGAGATCCCTGGGCGCTGCTGTATATGTCAGGATACTTAATTCACAATGTTTTTCCAGGTGAAAGGTCCTCTTTAACACAAGGGTGGACATATCCATCTATTAGTATTACATGAGCAGCGAGTCGGCGGTATTATCATCTGTACAACATATAGTATTGTAGTGTCCCACTAGGTAAATGTGGGCACTACACAAAGGTCAACATGGCCATTGTAATTGATATGATGTTTTATGCATATTTTCCTGTTTATCTGTTTATTAGGCCTGTTAGGGTGTAGTTCCTCCTCCTAGACAGTAGAGGGAGCTAGGGAACCCCTAATATATATAGTTAGGCCCAGACAGGAAGGGGTAGTGTAGTCCAGGAGACTAGTGAGTGCAGTCTGGCCAGCCTGAGGTTCTTGAGCCATAGTTAGCTCAGAAGATTGACACCAGGAGAAGGGTTTGCCTCCTGAGAAACTAAGTTCCCATAACCAAGCAGAGCCGAGCCAGTATTCCAGCTAGACAAGAGAGCTGAAGGGCAAAATGATTTTACCTAAAGCAAGGATAAATACCTGAGGAAGTTTGCTACCAAAGATAAAGCCAGCATTAGGGCATACGATACAGCCAGGAGTTCTGAGGAATAGTGCAGCCTGGTCTGTGCGTGTTGTTTTTACCCTCTGAGTGTCTTGCAAGAACATTGTACCTGCCATTATTGTGAAAGCCTGATTATACCTGCTGCTGACATATGGAACTTTACCAAAGACTGTACAAAGTTAAATGTTTCCATTAAAGTAAGTTTTGGTCCACCACAACAAGGTGTTCCTCAGTTATTACTAGGGGTGCACCGAAATTCCGTCGGCCGAAAATGGGCCTAATCCATTTCGGCCGATATTGGTACATATCGGCAGAAAATATGGTTGGTTATATACGATCGGGCGGCCGGCCGGCGGCGCCCCTCATGCTGTGCCTGCTGTGTCTGCTCCGTGCTACTGCTGTTGTTAGTGTAGCGTGGCCGAGCTCTGTTCGTTCCGCGGTACAGGAGCTTTTGTTTCACTTAGTGTGCACTTCCTTTCAGTCCGGCCGGTTACAAGAAACAAATGCTCCTGTACCGCGGACCGAACAGAGCTCGGCCACGCTACACAGGCTACACTAGAGGTGACAAAGGAGGGGGAGGGGGGGGGTGTGTAAAATGAGAGTGACAAGGGGGTGTGTAAAATGAGAGTGACAAGGGGGTGTGTAAAATGAGAGTGACAAGGGGGTGTGTAAAATGAGAGTGACAAGGGAGGGGGGGTAGAATGAGAGTGACAAGGGGGGGGGAGTAGAATGAGAGTGACAAGGGAGGGGGTAGAATGAGAGTGACAAGGGGGGTAGAATGAGAGTGACAAGGGAGGGGGTAGAATGAGAGTGACAAGGGAGGGGGGGTAGAATAAGAGTGACAAGGGAGGGGGGGTAGAATAAGAGTGACAAGGGAGGGGGGGGAATGAGAGTGACAAGGGAGGGAGGGGGTGGAAGAGAGTGACAAAGGAGGGAGGGGGAGAGTGACAAGGGAGGGGGGGGAGAGTGAAATTTTTTTTTAAATAACCACTTTGGGTGGCATTGTGTGTATAATATCTATGTATCTGTTTAACTTTATATTTTAATTCACTTTCCTTTTTTTTTACTTAAAAAAAAGTATTTTAAAAGTATTTGGGCAAAAAGGCAGTTTCGGTTTCGGTTTTCGGTCAAGGGCATCCTGAATTTTCGGTTTCAGTTTCGGACGAGAATTTTCATTTCGGTGCACCCCTAAGTTATTACCACTATCAATCGGTGTGCCACCGTTACAGGCACTGGCGTCACGAATCCTAAAGGGACCTTGCCCCAGGCACATTAAACACCTGCTACATCCAGGGCACCTCATCCACCATCAGGCCTGGTCCCTATATACAGAGAGTGCCCCAGAGGACCCCTGTGCCAGCCTCTCCATCACTGCTGTACGTCTGGCCAGGGTCCCCCTACACCAAAGAAAAGTGGGAGACACACATAAAATATATGTAATTTATTAAGACATTATCACATAACAAACAATATATGAGACATAAGGCACAAGTGTACAGGAGGGGGGGAGACCTCATGTAAGGGGGTCAGATACAACCTCTCTCCCAAACACCCAGCTGGCAGGGAAAAGATGTCACAGCCCTAGGTATACATCAGCATGAACATTGTGAGAACTGTAGGTTCACTCAGAGTAACATGTACTGGTATGTATGTCGCATGCACAGAAAGATGAAAGAAAAAATGTACAAATAGCACAAGGCAAACTAGCCCACCCAAAGACCTGGGATGGCCGCATAAGGTATGCACATAGCCATTGAACTGTACAATACAGACAGAGGCAAGTGTGCCAAGTGCAGGTGGTAATAGAAGAATTGTAACAACTAACTGAGCCAATCAACAAAACATGTATCACCCATGATATGCTGGACCCAGAGCGTGTGACCAAAGGCTGCACCTCGACGTACGTTTCACCTGGAGAGGATTCGTCACGAACCTACAGTTCTCACAATGTTCATGCTGATGTAGACCTAGGGCTGTGACATCTCTTTCCCTGCCAGCTGGGTGTTTGGGAGAGAGGTTGTATCTGACCCCCTTACATGAGGTCTCCCCCCCTCCTGTACACTTGTGCCTCATGTCTCATATATTGTTTGTTATGTGATCAGGTCTTAATAAATTACATATATTTTATGTGTGTGTCTCCCACTTTTCTTTGGCGTTATTGGTTTTGTTTTTGGGTTGGCTCAGTATATTATACTAGACCCCAGTGTTATCTACACATTATATGTGAGTTTTTTCTTATAGGTTGGTCTAACAGGGTCCCCCTACAAACTGTGAGCAACCCAGAGCAACCCTCGTATGCCTATTAACCGTGACCTCACATCGCAATACCCTGCAGGTCTGCGTACTGCAGTATTATATGTCATATACTGGATTTTTATAAGACGCACCCCAGGTTTAGACAACGGAAAATAAGAAAACGTATTTTCTAGATCCTCTATGAAGGGAATGTGGTTTAGTGAAGTGGAGGCGTCGAGGTCCGGAACTTCAGGTGTAACAACCAGCGATGGTGCATGTGGTCCCCTCATTAATGTACCTCCAAATAAATGTGTCTCCTGTCATGGCTCTGTGGTGTCCGGCCACGCTGCTTCTCCTGTAGGTTATTTTAAAGTATTTATGTGCGACACACAGTTCTGGTACACAGACAGCTCTGCCATACACACATACAGCTCTGCTACACCCATGCAGTTCTGTTACACACATACAGCTCTGCTACACATACACACTTAGCATCTTTACTGAAAACTCACATCTCCCTACACCAGTGTCGGCTGTACAGTCTTCCTGCTCTGGCTCCTCCTATTTATGACATCATCAAAGGTCCTTAAGCTGTAGTTTTCATCTCCTTTCAGTACAGTGCAGGATCTTCCTCGCCCATGCGCTGAACGGATGGTTCTCCTGCTTCCCGCCTCTCACTGATCAGGCTGATCTGTATGTGCGCTCTGCCTGATCACTAATGAAGCAGTCAGGGTCTGGCCGTGCTGGATCTCCCTGACTGCTGTTTATAAGACACTTTTAGTAAGATTTCTTTTTACTAAAAGGGCGTCTTATAAATTGTCAAATACGGTAAGTCTGATTTTCAGTGATGTGGTCCCGGTCATAGGACAGAACTGCTGAAAAGTATCTACAAACTGGATTCCTTAAAAAGTTGGGACACTATACAAATCGTGAATAAATACTGAATGCAATGATGTGGAGGCGCCAACTTCTAATATTTTATTCAGAATAGAACATAAA